>NW_016107597.1:1286769-1289569 GCF_001604975.1 Cebus imitator
AAAAAAAAAAAAAAAAAGCTTTCTTTGGGTTAGGCTGCCCTTTGCAAGCACCATTTTTACCACTAAAGTCCCTGCAGCTTATGTAGTAGGCTTTGATATGTGTATGTATGTGTACAGTATATGTAAATGGACGTGCTCGCACATTGCTAGAGGTACGTGGACTCTCTGCATGACTTGGGATTCAGGAAGTGTGTAAAAGTTAAGTAAGATGACAGTAGCAATCCATTAGTTATTCTGCATCTACCAGAGCACACTTCCATGTTTGGTCCTGTGCTTTAAGGAAAGACCTGCCTTTTAGTGTCATGACGGCTCTCAGGAATGGCGTTTTGATGATCACGACATTAAATTCAACTCCTCTGTCAGGCAGCTCAAGTGTTAATTAATTTTATGATTAGATCTCTCACCAGAACTCACAGGAACCTGCATTTGGATCTCATTTTATTATGTACAGACCCTTTTCTATATGCCATCATACTAAAGGTTCACTGTATGTGGCCTGCCATATGCGCTCAGTAAACATTTGTTGAATGCGGAAACAAATCACCTTGGGGCTAAAGGAAAGTGTTGAGGCTCACAGAGGTTGACTTGTCAAACTAAGCTACTATGGGGCTAAGGCAGGAGTGAATAGTTCCTGTTTTAAGCAACTCCACCCCCACCACATCTTGTTTGTGCTCTTTCTTTTTTGTAAATTGTTCTAGCACTAGCGGTAAATCTGATTTGGTGTACTTCTTTGGTTAAAACAAAACAAACAACCCCGTAAAGCTCTTTAAAAAATAATAAGTTACCTGTTATTGGGGACTTAATTTTGTGCACTAAACTGTACCAAATGCTTCATATTTATTAACCTATTTCTTTTTAAGCAATAAATCTAAAAGATTGGTATTCTTATCCCCATTTAAAAACTACTTTAAGTAAAAAAACCGTCTCCAATAACTTTTATTATATTCACATAAGCTAATGGGGCAGATTAAATGTTTATTGTTAAATACCCATAAATCATTTCAAATACATATGTATTTTTATAATTTTGACTCATAGATAATGATACACTTGGGCTACAAAAGCTATTTGGAGGAAGACAACAATTCTAACTGGAACGTGACTTACATTTGTCAAGATTATGTCAGCAATGTATGATTTTAGCAATTTATTTGGTCCATAGGTGGACAGAAAATATCAAGCACAGGGAAGGAAAGTGTAAACATTTGTTCAGCAGCTACTCTGTGTCAGACACCATTGGTGCTTGCCATATTTAGATGTCACAAGGACCCTGTGAGCTCCTTTAAACGTTTTCTTTAATTAAAGATGAAGCAACTGAATCTCATAGAAATTGGGAAATTTGCCCAAATACTTTACTTTGACCCAAAGGACGATACATGTACACCCATACCACTGGGTGAATATTGGATTTTAAGGGTTTACAGGGAGAAATATTTTTCAAAAAGTATCTGACTTGGCTGTATCTTGAGTTCAGATAGAACAAAGTGCTGTATCTCCTGTGACCTGGGAAAAGGGTGCAGTTGGAGGTAGGAAGAGTCGAGATGGAAAATCAGGTCTGTTTGGGACCAAATTTAGTTCCCATTTAAAACACTGAACTGCTTCCAAAGAAATTAAACTCATGACCTTGGTCTACCTGAAATGAAGCCAGATAAATTAACCTGACATACACACTTATATAAGAAATTTTTGAAAAAGAAGAGCTGATGAAACCAGGGAATTGTATTTCCTGTAAGAAAAGTTGGTAAAAATACCAGTGAGGTACTTTGGTGTACCATATTATAATACTATCAATATTATAAATGAAAAGTCCAAAAATGGTAAAAAAAAAAAAAAATTGATACTAGAACAATGTCATTGACAAAGTATGCAACCGTTTCTTTTTTCTTCTTTCCAACTTTTATTTTGGGTTTAAGGTATACACGTGCAGGTTGTTATATGGGTAAATTGCATGCTTCAGGGGTTTGGTGTACAAATATCACATATTCTAAGTGCTAAAAAACTAAGGCTTTTTATGCTCCTATCAGCAAAAAGAGCACCAAGCAAATAAACATATCCTAATCATTTGCCATGGTAGTAGATCGTTAAAAAATATACATTTCTCTTAATTACAAAATACATGCTAAGCAGAGATTCAAAAACAAAATTCCTAATGGGAACTGACAAATCGACACAAGGCTAACATAATACTTGCTTCATTTGTAACAAGTATTGTTTGAAGCGTCCAGGTAACTCAACTAGCCTCAGAATAATGGAGGTAAAACTAAAATGGAGACCTTACACATTCTTTCTTAGTGGCAAAATTACACACATGTTTTATATTAGAGAGGTAATGAATGAAAAGGTGGAATTTTAAAAGTAAGTGAATTTCGTTGGGATGAATGCTTTTGGAGGCCTAGTGACTGCTGAACATTTCTAGAAAAGAAGACAGGTGACCAAAAAGCAAGGTGGTCTTAGGTGCTTTCTTCTGATCTCAAGCAAGGACAGGGTTACAGGGGTGTCTCTTTAGTCAGTGGCATTTTAGATATTTTGGAAACAAAAGAATGTTTCAAGATGAAGGCCAGAGGTAATCTATTACATTATATTACATCATGTAAAAAGTTTCTTATTTCATTTTAAACAGACACGCGGCCATGATGTAGAATTAAAATTTTTAAAACTCCAAAGGAAAAGAAATAGCCATTTAGAAAAGCACATTGTAGGATAAGACATCAAGCTAGTTAGTAATCCAATTGCTTCTAATATCAAGCGTTTTTTACTTTCTGGCACACACTCTTGCTGTTGTTTTTCCATTTCTTTTTTT
>NW_016107597.1:1289784-1364413 GCF_001604975.1 Cebus imitator
TAGAGACGGGGTTTCACCATGTTGACCAGGATGGTCTCGATCTCTTGACCTCGTGATCCACCCGCCTCGGCCTCCCAAAGTGCTGGGATTACAGGCTTGAGCCACCGCGCCCGGCCTTGTTTTTCCATTTCTTATTGGTCATTCTCCTTCTTCAGTGTCCAACTCAGACTTCACCCACCAACCCAAAGTCTTTTTTCTTCCTACTCTTCTGATTGTGGCCTGCCACTTTGCTGCCTCTAGCCGTGCCACAGCACCTGGTGAATTTGCATTGCAGGTGGAAGTTGAAATTTCATTTCAGTTCTCAGCTGTGGTGGACAGGAAGCAGGCACCACTGATGTTTTTCACTTTTTCATGTATTCTCAGTGCCTCCCCAGTTGTTTAGCCTTTACCTGCCTTGCCTTTCTCTGAATTCTAGTCCCATCAGCTTTCTTTCTGTCACCATCCTTGTCATAAAGCCCCATCACAGAGCATTTGCCCTATGCCTGGGCTGCTCTTACTTCTCTTTGCCTAATTATTTCCTACTTCTCCTTTACATCCCATCTCAGAGAGGCCTTTGGTGACCTCTTCATTTAGATCAAATTACCTTGCATTTATAGTGTTGTGTACCTAGCATTGGACACATTTGTGATTATAAATTTGTTTATTAAGATTTTCCACCCCTACCAGACTATAAATTTCATGGAGCATATGTCCATATTTCACTTATGGTTATATCCTTAGCTCATTGCATAGGGCTGTACGTTTAGTCGATGTTCAATAAACATTTGTGAAATAAGTTGATAATATGGGATGTGTAATATTTGTACTTTTTGTTTTATTATTATTTTTTTGAGACAGAGTCTCCTTCTGTCACCCACGCTGGAGTGCAATGGTGCAATCTCGGCTCACTGCAACCTCCGCCTCCCTGGCTCAAGTGATTCTCCTGCCTAAGCCTCATGAGTAGCTGGGACTACAGGTGTGCACCACCACACCCAGCTGATTTCTTGTATTTTTAGTAGAGACAGAGTTTTACTGTGTGATCCAAGATGGTCTCGATCCCCTGACCTCATGATCTGCCCACATCAGCCTCCCAAAGTGCTGGGATTACAGGCGTGAGCCACCGCACCTGGCCTGTACTTTTGAATCTAACACGTACTCCTGGTTTAAGTCAATTATCAGTGGTTTACGGTTCAACATGTTTGTTCTTAATTTTTCTTCACTGTATCAAATATAGATACTGAAATTTCACTTTTACAATTTTCCACATTTTTTTCCAGTTCCAGTGAAATTTAGATTTAGTGACCTTTTCCTACATTATTTCTTTCTCCAATTATTTTAAGACCATTTCAGTAAATAAGCTGATAATGGGGAGAAGAAAAGCTGAGGGGAAGGAAAAGATATTCCTGATATAAAGGATTTAATGATCTTGCCAAAATGACATTCTAAGGGAATTTTATTAAAGAAGTATTAAATATATGGACATTTGAATATTTGATACTCAATGTTCAAAGACCTTTTCTGTTTAATAAAGTAGTCAAGTGCTTTTACATGTGGGCTGTCTTACCCCAGTAGGGGCATAAAAGGGCTAAGTATTCTGGCTTGTTGGATCATGGCAGTTGAACGTTTGAAACTTCCAATTTTGATGTGCATCTAAAATGCCACTGGCTAAAGAGACAACCCTCTAACCCTGTTCTTGCTTGTGCTAGAGCTACAAGCACACAGGTGAGAGCAGAATAAAGCACCTAAGAGATCTACGAAATTGGAGTTCAGGACCAGAAAATGAAGGCTGGTGTTCTTGTGAGGGAGAGGCTAACTGGAGATTTTATAATGTCTGGCACTCTGGGAAGGGAACTCACGGGGGTAAAGTTTAAGGAAGTAAAACGTATATATTCCTTTATATTAGACCTAGTGTATTTTGCCTGTGTTTTTGTTATAATCAACAACACTGTGTTATAATTTATCCATTTTAGGTCTCTCTTTTGCAAGACTTTGTGTGTTCCTTGGATGATAAAAAGGTTGTTTTGTATTTTCTTATGTCCAGCACTGAGCAAAGTGCTTGACACTTAATAGATGCTTCAGAAATATTTGCAGGATGAATTCCCATGTCCTACAAATTTGTCCTATGCTTTTTTTTTTTTTTTTTTTTTGAGAGTGAATGTCCAGGCTGAAGTGCAAAGGCACTATTTTGGCTCATTGCGACCTCCGCCTCCCAGGTTCAAGTGATTCTTGTGCCTCAGCCTCCCAAGTAGCTGAGACTATGGGTGCCCGGCCCCATACCCAGCTAATTTTTGTATTTTAATAGAGACCACGTTTCACCATGATGATCAGGCTGGTCTTGAACTCCTGACCTCAAATGATCCACCCGTCTTGGCCTCCCAAATTACGGGCATTACAGGCATGAGCCACCATGTCCGGCCCTCCCCAATTAGTTTTTTTTTTTTTTTAATGTATTTTAATAGCAAACTTACAGGAACAGCACAGAAGACAGACAACATTAAAAACATGTACTTGCACATGTTAGTTAGAAAAGTATAGTGAATGGATGGAATCTACTGTATGATAAAATGCTACAAACACCATTTACTTGCTGTCAATAAGAAATTTACTTGTTTAAAAAAAATCCAAATGCTGGCATTGTCCAGAAAAATTTAACAGGTTTATTTATAATTACAATAAAGTTGGACAGCTGAAACTTGTTCACTGAAACATTTTAACTTGCATTAATACTTTACATCTCCTCATTTATATTAAAACTTCACACACAAATGAAAACGCAAAAACTGCCAATACCTGATTTCTGTCCCCTATTTTTCCACTCGCAATCATATACTTAGGTACCTTTTGATCCCATGGGGGAAAAAAAAAAAAATCTAATGTTCAGAACTACCAGTAACAGGAAGAGGATACTTTTTTTTTTTTGAGAATGAAATGTTTTCCATCATAATGGATTCTTAAATACATTCTCCACGAAAGCCGCGTGCTAGCTGGATGTCTTTTGGCATATTTTGTTACACGTTTGGCATGGATAGCACACAGGTTCGTTTCTTCAAGAAGGCCAACCAGATAGGCCTCATTTGCCTCCTGCAAAGCACCAACAGCTGCGCTCTGGAAGCGCAGATCTGTTTTAAAGCCTGAGCAGTTTCTCGCATTAGATGCTGGAAGGGAAGTTTGCGAATCAGAAGTTCGGTGGACTTCTGATAACATCTAATTTCACGGAGTGCCACAGTACCAAGGGCTGTAACGGTGAGGTTTCTCCATCCCTGCTGTAGACGGCGCACTCTTGCAAGGGCTTTTGTAGCCGATTGCTTCCTGGATGCTCTATCCGCCCCGCTCGATTTGCGGGCAGTCAGCTTTGTAGCAGCTGTGGTATAGAGACCTCCTTCCTTACCCTCCATCTTCGGCTGGAGCTCCATGAGCGAGAGGTCGTGCTGGTGGTGGAGAGCGATGGCAGTGTGATGGCGGAGCGGCGGTGGCGGCGGCTGCAAACGCCATTGCCCCATTTACTTGTAAGCATATTTTTAAAACCGTGTTTACCTTTGCTACGCGCTAGTTTTGTAAAGATATTTTAAAGCATTAGCAAAAGATTTAACCATTTAGTAATCAGAGAAGGAAAAATGTGTTAGGAAAACATGAAGAGATTAATCTTTGTACTTTAGTTCAAAAAACCTGGGATTCTTGGTAAAAAAAAAAAAAAAAATGCAGGTTTGGGTCTACTAATCAATAATTTTTTTGGATGATACCCAGGAAGCTGCCTTTAAAAAGACAGTTACTTTTGGGGACCAGTGTTTTGAGATTTCGGTGATATAGAGATGGGCAGGAAAACAAATATTCTTACTAGTATTGATTTAGCTTGACTTTTTCATGTCTGAGTGAGGGAATATCACTCTGTAACACCTCACTTGTGATAAACCGCTCCAGATTCTAAAGCAGAGTGAGGATGGGGGGGGGGGGTGGTGTGTGTGTGTGCGTGTGTGTGTGTGTTGGAGGTTGCTGGGTTGCCATTAAACTTAGTTGACTCTAGGTGTTTTATTTTTTCATGTCATGCCCAGGATAAATAATAAATCTCAAAAGCACTGAAATACTTTTGACCCCTAAAAAACAATATATTAGTGTTTTGATCTTATGCTAAATGTAAGTTATTTGTTACATCTGTTTCTTTTCTATCTCCTACTCTTGTCCAAATGTTCGTCATTAAATATTAGATAAATATTTAGATATTTATTCATGAAGACCCTGCAATTTTCCCCAAAACAGAAAAAGTCAAGTTTTGTCTTCCATGAAAGAAATAAAGAATAACGTATGATATGAATTATTAGATATAGGATACTCAAATTCAAATTTGTTTATTATAAATTTGTTATTTGAGAAATGACAGATTAGACATGAAATGACTAAAAATACGTACATTCGATAACACATTTAGAAATATAGGAAATTTTAGAACTAGGTAGTTTGAGAATTAAGAGATTAAGAAGGGATTATTTTATATCTGCACAGTTCTCAGGGAATAGATATGACGAGTGATCCTAACTATTTGAGTAAATGTCAACTGCCAGAAGAAACCACCAGCTTATATCAAAGAAAAGTCACAAAAAATATGAATAGATTTATCACACTCGGAATGGAAAACGTGGAATAAGTCAGCAAGTCCAGCAAAAGAAAAAAGTATTACAAGTATAATTTAAAAATAGTTTTGGCAAGAGGAGGTTGGGGAGAAAGCAGAGTAGGCTATAATAATAATTATAACTCAAAGATGGGCCAGACCTAAATGCACACCTTGGCCTCTTTCCATCCTAAAATGTTCTATATTAGCAAAAGAGGTGTTATGATTTATACTCAGTTCCAAGTCTAGACTGGTTAAGTTTCCTGTGTTTAAGTCTGCTTCTTTCTTACAAAAAATCTAGTCATCTAGATCTCAAGTGAAATGTGCAATTGAAGTATAAAAATAACATTCAATTGAGGAAGGCAAGTTTGTCCTTAAAATAAAATTTAAAATACCAGCATTTATTTTAAAAAACCACCTAATTACATCTAGTCCCATACATATGTTCAAGATTAATATGCAATCGATGCATGACAATAAAATTCAGTTGAGGATAACTATTTCATTAAAAAATGCTGATGATATATTATTTGATCGAGGTCAATTTTTATTCTAAATATTTTTGCATAGTGGGAATTTGTTACACCAAATAATTTGGAGATTGAATGGACCTCTGGGAAGGCTTGGTCATATAGTTTATGTTAAATTAATCACAGTGAAAAAGTCTTTGAAATAGGCTTGATGTTTACAATTATAGTATTCTGTGCTTAAATGTGAAAACATTAGCTCCTTTTAAAAATGGTACTATAGGAGACAGGATATATAATGATCAATTCTTTTTACCATGAAACTCTAATAATTACTAAAAGTGTTAGTATGCAAAATAGAATATAAGTTGATGATAGGAAAAACCAATTCACATTTGATACCCAGTGGACAAGTTAGAATCAAAGAACACTCTATAATGTTCTCTGTTAAGCCTGTGTCGTTTTGAGTATGGTTAGTGGCAATCCTGACGTTATCTTGAAACATCTGCTTCATGTTTGAGTCCAATTATGCTATATGCTTGTCCCGGCATAAGAGGAGCAAATACTTAAAGCACAGTGCAAGGGATAGTGAAAGACTGCTAAGCAGAAGTATTAAAAATATTTTCCAATTTATAAGGCTAGGACACTAATGAACAAGACAGCTCTGTTGAGGGATGGGAGTCTCGGTCTTCTTTGCTCCTTCAGGTGTTAATCTTTTTTTTTAAATGGTGGTTGATTGCAGGGCCTGGAGGAGGAAGCTTGAGTGTGGCCTGCATTGTCTGGGTCTAGAGAAACTGTTATTTACCAATCAATTGGGAAAGAATTTAACTACTGTATTTAAGACTGTGGCAGCTGTATCTGGCCAAAAGTTAAACTTCTGAACTTTTCCCCATAGATCACAGAGGGTAGGCCTCCGGGGAAGGTTTCAAGCAGGGGGCTGACTTAAGGAGGTTTTTATTTTAGAAAGAGTCTCCAGGTAGCAATGTCGAAGATGATTGATTTCATGAGTTTTTGAGAAAAATTCAGGAGGATTGGTTTTAAAACCTAAGAAAAGAATTGAGGTATTGGCTAGGGAGCAGAAGTGAAGAAACGGATGTGAGAACTATTTTGGAGCAGTAATTTTACAGAGTCAGTGACAGTTTTAGAATTGGACAGGGTGTGAGTTTAACTCCAAGGATTCTGGCTTGGACCACTGTGGAAAATAGTATCAATACCTGGGAGAGGATAAAGGTGTAGTAGTGTCTGTTGTTTATCTGGTTTGCTGGCTGATTGGTTGGCTTTATTTAATCACTTTTCTGAGATGAGTCATGTTTACAAGCTGCAGGTGCAACTGCTAATACATTAACTTAAACATATAATGGTGGGCTAACCGCGATGGCTCACACCTGTAATCCCAGCACTTTGGGAGGCCAAGTCAGGTGGATCACGAGGTCAAGAGATCAAGATTATCCTGGCCTACCCGGTGAAACCCCGCCCTGTCTCTACTAAAAATACAAAAAATTAGCCAGGCGTATTGGCACATGCCTGCAATCCCACCTCAGGAGGCTGAGGCAGGAGGATCACTTGAACCCGGGAGGCGGAGGTTGCAGTGAGCCAAGATCGCACCACTGCACTCTAGCCTGGGGAACAGAGTGAGGCTCCATCTCAAAAAACAACCGAACATATAATAGTGCAGCTTTCTCTGTTGGACACCAAAGAAGAACCAGAAAAGGAAGAGGGTGAGGGGCTGAATAACATTCCATGAGCACCTATTATGCCTTTTTAAGTAATTTTAGGATCACATTCATACCCTACAGAGGATAATACTGTTACCATTTCACAGATGAGAATTCTGGCTTACTATGTTTGAATTACTGGCCTACTTTCTCATAGTCAGAAGGTGGCAGCATCACAATCTAAACCCAGTTCTGTCCATCTTCAAGGTCTCAGTCTTTAATTGTATGAAAATACCTCCAAAGTGGAAAGAGAGAAAAAGAATGGAAGAGAAGAAAATGGAAAGAACCGAGAAAAAAGTATAGAGTGACCAATGAAGAAAGAAACAAATTCCAATTGAAAGGGACCAAGCAGAAATGCTCATCCATGAGTTCTTACCCCTGCCTAGACAAGTTCATAGTCCTCCCTAAAGGTAGCAGGAGGTTTACACAGAATATTAATTCCTCATAGGTGTCCCTAGCCTTCAGGTGACCTGAACACGCAGCCAGTAAGTGAAGTGGTATCAGTTCATGGCCAAACCACCGCTCTCCAGACTTCTGCTTTTAGAGTAATGCTTTTCAACCTGGGCTGCTGAAGAGCCTCACATTATTTCCAGTCTGCGGAGTAATTGAGAGTAGGCTATTAGAAACTTCTGTAGGAATCTAACTGGGTACTGCTGTATCTGTTGGATCCAGTCATTTTATTAGGTGATTGTATTTTGTATGTCTCTCTGTTTCGTTTTTCAAGTAACTGGCCTTGCATTTTATGAAAGAATATAGCTGTGATGAATTAGAAATGAAGGAACAAAAACTGGCCCTTAACCACAGATAATTTGAGAAGTAAGCTTTAGAGCATCAAAAGAAAAAAGATGAGAACCTGATAGGTGTTTTTGTGCTCTTCGTAGCAGAGACTAAATGTGATGGTTTACTGAACTGCCTTTACATGGCAATCTATTGGCCCCATATACAAATATAATGATTTGTGTCATTTGAAGCTACACAATAGATGAACCCGGTTTTTGTAATTTAACAAAAAAATCCAATTTATGTACCATATTAAAAGAAGCACTATCAACTTGTTTTCTCCTCAAAAGACTGTAGCTGTTAAACTCTTTAATTACTTCATTTTCACTCTCAGTGTAACATTAGCAGTTTAGCACTTCAAGTACAAAAATGATTAATGAGCCTGAGAATTCATTCGCATACATATCACTTTGCAGCTTGACATAACCCTGGAGCCTGTTCTCTGTTCTAGCCATAGACATACTTCCCTAGCAAATATCTTATTGCATATTAAATACCTAATCATTGCAAATTATGCATAATTATAGTCATCTTTCCCATTTTTTCTACGCAAACAGAAAAGACAACAAGTCAAATGCATTCCAGTGTAACTAACATTTTAAACCAAAGTATAAATCCATAAGGGAGCATTATGATTTTTGCATTTAACTGTCCCTGAAAATTCAATTGTGATTTGAGCTGAAATGTCATTTATCTAAAAATGTATCTTAAAAATTTTTTTGAACATGAAGGAAAAGACTTTCAATTTCTATATTTATATGTATGTGAGTACTGTGACTTGGGAAAATATGAGAATAAAGACTGCATTGTGGATTCAGAGAATAAGATTTTATTTGGAGTTACTGTAAGAAATATCTGCAGGCAGCTATTTCTGTCTAACTATCCTTGGCTTGCATCGGTGACATGTGTCTACATGTTTCTTTTAGCTTTACTGAATTTCTTTTTTGATCTCCTCCAAGGTGATCCCACAGTGCTGACTTTGTCCAATCATTCCCGAGGCTTAATCTTTTATGTGTGATCAATGGTTCTGTGTGTCTTTGCTTCCCTTGGTTTTTCTACTGTAGACTGTGGAGTTCAGCCACAACTCTGTGCTGACCCTGGCTAAAACCCCTCTTCTCCCCACATGCTTATCACCTCTGAGCTACACTCTACCACATTCAGTGTGGAATCAGGAAGACTAAATGAACTTTTTCCCAGAACTCAGAGAACTGCGCTTGCCAGGCTTGTTGCCATTAAACAGCGTTGTAGTTACTGGAAGGTGAACCTAGCAATTTCCAGGGGCCTTCCATGTGTAAGGGAAGAACAGAACTGTAGATTACTTGCTAGACTCTAAATCTGGTGTCCAAGTGGTTTTGTTCGTGTAAGTAAAGCTACATGGTGTAAATTTGTACCTGTTTCCATTTGCTTTTAAAGGGAGACATTTAGTTCAGGGACAAAATAAATAATGTCCATTGAATTAGACATGGTCAAATATTTACCATAAATTTTTAAAACCATGCATGTACTCTGGTAAAGCACAGGTATCCTTACCTGACTGCACAATTGTATACCACAAATGCAATTTTGTGGCTGGACATATCTGACCAACAACTAGACCACTGAAATTGCAAGGCAGTGCAGTCAGCTAAGGCCCTGAGGCACTGTTGCCAAGAAGGATTGTTTGATTATGATACAATCAGGACTCCTTATCTAGACCGTTACTTAATAAATAGGGTTGGCAGATAAATTACAGGACACCCAGATATGAGAAAAAGGAATTTTAAAAAGTGTAAATATGTTCCAAATATTACAGGAAATATATTCCTATTAAAACAAAATTACTTCTCATCTTAAATACAGATTACACTAGGTGTCCTGTATTTTTATTTACTAAATATGGCAGTTCTATTTATAAGTAGTACTTTTTTTTTTTTTTTTTTTTTTTTTTTTTTTTTTTTTTTTTTTTTTTTTTTTTTTTTTTTTTTTTTTTTTTTTTTTTTTGTGAGATGGAGTCTTGCTCTCTCACCCAGGCTAGAGTGTATTGGCATGATCTCGGTTCGCTGGAAACTCCGCCTCCCCCAGGTTCAAATGATTCTCCTACCTCAGTCTCCCAAGTGGCTGGGATACAGGCATGCGCCATCACACCTAGCTAATTTTTGCATTTTTACTAGAGATGGGGCTTCACCATGTTGTCCAGGCTCGTCTCGAACTCCTGACCTCAGGTGATGCACCTGCCTCAGCTTCCCAAAATTCTGGGATTACAGGCATGAGCCACTGTGCCTGGCCGTAAGTGGTACTTTATAAGCAGCAAAGATCATTTGAAACAGTACACTTCGTTAGTGACTAATAAGATTGTTCCTATATCCCTAAATGTCATGGAAGTGGGAGGAAATGTGAAAAAACAGAGACTCAAGAGTGGGTGTCAGCTATAGAGCACGCACTCGCACTTTGGTGCTTGCCCACGCAGCACTGGCCTGCATGGGCCTACGCTGGCCCATACAGGCCCACACAGACCTACGCAGGATTACTCAAACCCACGCTCTTCGGGTTAGAGCACTTACCCAGTGGATGGTCCAGCTTTGTGGAGGATAGTTGGAGCATTCTTAATGCTAGCCCGTTTCTGGTCCCCACTAGACTGTGGTACCCTGAGAAGTCAGAAGGCGACGTTATATACTAAGAAGTGCTTTCTTATGCTGCTGCAGTATGCCTGGTGAAAAAAAATTGTAAAATGACATCCAAATAACCCAACCCTTGCCTGTTTGGATTTTGAACTTACTAAAAGACACAATGGACCCACCTATTTGTGGACTTAGCTAATGAAAATTTAACAAACAAAACAATCTGATAAATATGATGGATATGGGGAAGCTGATAGTGAAGACCTTTAGATCTTATAAGACTGTCAAAGAGGAAACTCAAGAAGAAAACAGAACTAAGGAAAAAGATGAATTATATTTCTAAGAAGGCATTTAAATCCAGTACCTCCAAAGTATTAAAGAGAAATGTATTACTAGGTGGTTTTTGAATAATTTTTTTTGTTTACAAACTGAATCCATTATTCCGTAAGTAGGACTATATTAAAGTCAAAAAGAGTAGCAAAGTATGAGTGAATACACACACATAAAACTTTTCTAATTAGAACAAAAAAAAAACTTCTTTGGTCCTTTCGCTTTGTTTTTAAAAGGTGTGTAACAGAAAAATCAGCTATTCTGAATGAAAACTTTCTATCAAGTAGGTGATACTTGGATTTATTTTTGCTGTCGTCTGCCTTAGTTGGCTATATAAACATAAATTGCTAATTGATATTAGTAAATACACAGTATTTGTGACTTTCTCTAGCCTTCACTCCTTTCCATGAGAAAGTAGACCTAATTGCATCATGTATTGGGTGCTAAATTTTACTAGTACTACTTGTTTATCCAGCATTGGTTTTCTAAGTTTGCTATATATTAACAATTTGCATCTTGCATTAGACAGTTTTCCTGTAGTGTGGAGATATTTATTACGTGTAATGACATGTCAATTCTACTTTACTTTCAGCCATAATTTTAAATTCACTTAAGAAAACCATTTTTTATTGAAGAGATATGCACATATTTTCAAGATGGTCATTTAAAAAAAAATCCAAGCAAGTGAATGAAATCATTCTTGGGCTGTGAATTACCTTAAAAAATACATCTGGGAAATATACAGTGCCTACTACCCAAGATAGTTAGGGTGACTAATTAGCTTCTTACCTAGATTTACAGCACTGTTACCCTGTAAAATAATCTTTGTAAAATAGGTCACAAACTGGGTCTGCCTGAATCTTAAGTATAAATTTTATGTTTCATGGTTTTGTACTGCAGCTCTAAAGTAAAACAAAACTTACTGTCAAACGAATCACTTTGGAGGCCCATGTTGCCTCGCACGTCTTGTCTATAACTGCCTGCCAGATTTGGATCTAATCCTAGTAACTGGGCTCGCATTTTGTTACTGTGAACACCTTTTTGTCTGTTTCATGCTAGTAACTCCATCGCTTTCTCATTCTTCCATATGTCTGGTTCTGAACACCCTTCTGGTGACTAGAGCTCTGATCCCTGCTCTCCTGGTGATGGATGTTCTGACCCTGTCTTAGGCTATTATATAACAAAGTGCCATAGACTGGGTGGTTTGTAACAACAAAGTTAATTTCTTCCAGTTATGTAGGCTTGAAGTTAGAGAACAGGATGCTAGCATGGTGGGGTTCTGGTGAGAACCCTCTTCCTGTTTGCAGAATGCTGTCTTCTCCTCGTATCCTCACATGGTGAAGAACAGAGAGCAAGCTCTTTGGGGTATCTTTTGTAAGAGCACTAATCCCATTCATGAGAGTTCTACCCTTATGTCCTAATTATCTCTCAAAGACCCCACCCTCTAATACCATCACATTCTGGATTCAGATTTCATCAGATGAATTTTAGAGGGAGACAAACATTCAGTCCATAGCAGATCCCAGCCTTCAGCAGTGTCAGCCTTAGAATTTCTATGTAGCAGTTAGGTGGTGCTTGGATCTCAGCTGTTTGGGTATGGGAGAAAAGCAGCTTGTCTTAAAGCCATGTTTCGCATTGCAATTACTCTAGTAAAAAATGCATATTTAGTTGTGGTGGCTTGGGGGTAGTCATGAGAATTCATGAAGGGGCAGGTTTCTTTGTAGCCAATCATAAGCAATGCCACTGGATTCAAGGTTGGAAATCCAAAAGAATTGTTTTCTTACTCAGTTTTGTGTCTGTAGCTTTGTACATAAATAGCATATAGCTGTAGTAAATAAATATCTTAGATGGTTAATCTAATGTCATAAATTTCTAGTCCTGGATTCCAAATAGCCACATCTGTTTAACTCTAACTCTTGGGATGCCCTATTGCTCCTTGAAGGTCTCTGTTGGAAAACACTTGCGTTAGACACTGATTTTGTCCTCTCATGATATCCTCCAGTTACAAAGGTGTTCAATATACTGTGAGCCATGGTTAGCATAATACAGTCATGCAATTTGTCATAAAACAGACCTGGAACTGAATTTGTGTCATACCAGTGGTCTAGTTACTTAACTTCTCTTTGCCTCTTTTACATTTTAATAAAATGAGGATAATAATATTCATTCTTTCTCACAGTGGTTAAGTGGATTAAATTAGGAAACTTAAGTGTTTGACACATATTTGACAATCAGGAAACACTTATAAAAATTGCCCTCATCTGATATGTTGGACAAAGTGTAACTTTGTCCAACATATTTTGTCTATGTTTTAGATAAATATAGATATTCAAAGTGCTGAGTCATTCATTCAACAAATTGCCTCTTAGGTGCTACTTTATTCCAGGTTCTCTGCTAAGATGAACTGGACCAGAAACTTATCAGAAAAAGTAATAGGGAATATGACATATTGTTAAGGAAGGCTGGAAGAGAAATGGGGATGGTTCAGGTAGAACAACACAATTAAAAATGTAGCCTCAAGGCTGGGCATGGTAGCCTGTAATCTCAGCACTTTGGGAAGCTCAGATGGGTGGATCACTTGAGGTCAGGAGTTCAAGACCAGACTGGCCAACGTGACAAAACCCTAATAATAAAAAAAATTTAGCCAGTTGTGGTGGCACATGCCTGTAATCCCAGCTGTTCAGGAGGTTGCAGCAGGAGAATTGCTTGAACCAGGGGGCAGAGGTGGCAGTGAACCGAGATTACACCACCACACTCCAGCCTGGGTGACAGAGCAAGAGACTCTGTCTCAAAAAAAANAAAAAAAAAAAAAAAAAAAAAAAAGTAACTTCCAAAGTTGAAGAGAATGGAGAAATAATAATTTGAGTTAATTTCAGTGTTCTTGGAGACATTGCTGAGGCTAGAAAGAATACAACTTTAAGAGACTTGTAGTTTTGTGGACTTTATGGATAAATGCAAAAGTTTTCCCAGGCAAATGTAGAGAATCTGCTTTGTTTCCACTGACTTTAAGTATATCACCATGATAAGCACTTGGGTGCTATTCTAATTACATATAAACATGCACTGCTCCCATCCTGAAGATAGGGTGACCGATCATCCCATTTGCCCAAGCCCGAGGATTTTCCCAGGAAACAAGACTTTCATTGCTAAAGCTGGGAGTGTCTCAGGCAAACTGGGACAAGTTGGTCACCCACTTTAACGCAAAGACAAGACTATCTTAATCTTTATGCATCCCAGAACTTTGTATAGTTCCTTGTATAGTGCTTTGGAGGGGATCAATACATATTTTTGGTGACCTATCAGTTTTTAACCAGACCCTTGTGATTTTGTCTGGATAGTCAACCAGAATAGGCTTTGGTTCTTTAAAGCTGATAAATTAGGGAAAGTAGAGCTGTTCGGGTAAAAGTAAAACTAAGAAGAAGGAAGCCAGCCTCATCTGCAATATTGAAAAAAAAAATCTGTGTTCTTTCTCTGGTTTGCACCTGTAATTTTACGTTTCAGGTTTATTTAGACCCTGAGAATTTTCACAATGTAACAGAATTGTCCCTTGTACTCAGTTAAGGAGAAATGCAATCACAACAGTGGTTGGAATCATAGTAACGGAATTCCTGACACAGCTCTACCACCCTGTAATAACATAAACTTAAGTAAGTCACTTAAACTCTCAAAGCATTATTGCTTTCAACCAAAGTCATGTGTATGATAACAACTTCTTTATAAGAAACAACTCCACATGATGACTTTTATAAAATAGACTTACAAATGTTAAAGGATGAGATAAATTCTAATTATTCTAATGACCAGTCATGCCATAATGATAGTGATATGCTGATTGAAATGATTTAGATCATAGTTGTCAACATGTGATACTGAAAATAACTAAACTACCAAACTTGAATTTCCATGTGCACACTTAAAGGAGAATATCCATAAATGTCTATAGCACACCTCTATGGTCACAATTTCCAGTGAGTAACATTGATTAAGTAAAATTAAATTCTTCTGAAGTTTAAGTCTTTAGTCTCCTAAAATGCCCACACTGGCTCAATTGTTCATCAATTAGAGTTACATTCTTTTTCTCAAGTCTTTCAAAAGGGCTAATTTAAAAATCAGAAAAGGTATTAACAAATAAAAGAACAAAGGGACACACTCATTTCAAGCTATGCCTTGAAATTGTAATGAAAACTTAATCTCAAGGGCCCCACATATTTTCTAACTGCTAAATGGAATATTCTAGTTATACTTTTGTATATAAACTGAGCAAAACTTATAAAATTCATTTGAACACACTTGACAGCTAAAGGATCTGAGCATATTTGTGAAAATAATGCTACTGATTACATCCAATAATGCATTTTATTCTTTGCAATTTTTCTATTCTGAAGATTGACTGAGTTGGTAGTCCAATGCTGATGTGTTACTTATCAGTTATGTTGAAATTATTAGAGGTTTTGCCAATTGGCTGTGATGTCTACTAAGAAACTATGATGACAAAGAAGTCTGGATTTCGAGTCCAGCTGGGCAGCACAATAATGAGAATCATTCAGGAGCACTGTATGTACTGAATTTATTGAACAAGAAGTAAACTACATGAACAAACTGTGGAATCTTAACGCATCTGGTCAACAAAGAAATTTATTTTGGCTGGAGAAATTAAAAACCTCTTTTTCCAATAACTTATTCTGCCAGAGGTACTAGACCAGAATCTGGGCCATCCCACAGATCTTAGCATATGGGCATTTTTCAGTAGAAGGAGCATTGAAGTTACTGAACTGTTTTCTCTGCCTAGCCAATTTAATATGAAATATGATTGAAACCAGTAGGTCCACACTGGTGTTTATTTATTTTCCAATGCTTTCCTAAACAAGTTTTATAGTATTCAGAGCAGAGTGTTAAAATGATTCACCTTTTTCCATATGAGAATTGTAAGCAATTTGATTAGCTTTTGTCTATTTTCATCTTCTGACATATTCTGTTATAACTAAGAAAAATTAGAACCCTTTTTCTTACTGAAAATAATTTATATTCAGTAGTGTTTTTGTGCCTGCACAGAACATAATCTCTACAGGCTTAAATATCAACATTTGTAACCGTATGGGTATGATGGTATTAAGAACAATTCCAAAGACAAATTACACTTTTAAATGTTCCTGATACTGAATTTATCCCTCAGACCTTATAATTGAACTTTGCAAACCAGACACATTTCCTTGTGTTTTATTTGGTGAAGCAAGGAAAGAATGTTAAAAAAAATAAAATTAGGATTTTTTTAGATGATTACTAAACATGATAAATTAAAGGAGTCTTGTTACCATGAGAGATGTAACTTTATTGATCTCTCAGTTAAAAGCTGCTAAATAAGTGAATGAAAAGATAGGAGCTGGGGGTGGGGAACTGCTATCTTTGCTCTTCAGGAAATGGTTTACGCTAAGAATTAATGACCACCTACTAAGAGCAGTGATGCATGGGGAGCCTTGGGTTCTTTTTTTCTTCCTTTTCATGCCTTTCACAGCGGAGTCTACCACTGCTGATCATCCTTATTTTCACCTGCCTTACTTTCTGTCCAGTTTTCTTCCTGGATCAGGGCCCTGGCACCCTATCTAACATCTATTAATTCTGTTTCCTGGCTGTGGGTCATGTTCCTCATATCTACCACCTGCTTTCTATTGGTAGTACAACAATTACAGCTACCTGCCAGCCCCACCACTCCACTTGAAAGGAATCCGTTATTTCCAGGGTCCTGCTTAGATTGCCTTATTTCAATCCTTTAAGAAATATTCACTCTTGTGGGCTTTCGACTTTCTTATTTCCAAGGTCTTCTTTTTTTAACCTTTAAATTCAGGGGTACAGGTGCAGGTTTGTTACATAGGTAAACTTGTATCATAGGGGTTTGTTTTACAGATTATTTCCTCTCCCAGGCTTTAAGCCTGGAACCCATTATTTTTCCTTCACTCCACCCTCCGCCTTCTGAAAGGCCCCAGTGTGTGTTGTTCCCCTCTGTGTGTTCATGTATTCTCATCATTTAGCTTTCACTTGTACATGAGAACATGTGGTATTTGGTTTTCTGTTCCTGTGTTAGTTTGCTAAGCATAATGGCCTCCAGCTCTATGTCCCTGCAAAGCATGGTACTGGTACAAAAACAGACACAGAGACCAATAGAACGGGATAGAGGAACCAGAAATAAAGCTGGACAGCTATATCTATCTGATCTTTGACAAACCTGAGAAAAACAAGCAATGGGAAAAGGATTATCTATTCAATGAATGGTGCTGGGATAACTGGCTAGCCATATGCAGAAGATTGAAGTTGGACCCCTTCCTTACACCGTGTACAAAAATTAACAGATTAAAGACTTATATGTAAAACTATAAAAATCCCTGGAAGACAACCTAGGCAATACCATTCAGGACAAAGGCATGGGCAAAGATTTCATAATAAAGACACCAAAAGCAATTTTAACTAAAGCAAAAATAGACAAATGGGATCTAATTGAACTAAAAGTCTTCTCTTGAAACGTCACTACTTTCCAGGTTGGTAGCACATTCAGTGGCTAATATCTTAGTTTAAAGGGCATTTCCCTAGTCAGTGTCCCCTGGAGATACAAAGAGCTGAGCTGCATGCCAGCACTGGTCCTCTAAAAGGGGAAAACGTGGGGTGGGATATGATTAACTGAGATATAAAATCTCGGAGAGTGGGATCCATAGCCCTTGTTAACCCTTGTCTTCCTCCCACCTAGTAGTGCCTGTAACATTGTACATCCTCAGTGTTGAATATATGAATGTGTAAATGAATATACCTATTTCACAAATTGTCTAGGATCGACATTGCCCTAAAGATGGGTGTTATTTATTTCACTGGCAGTTTGGGATTGTGAAAGCCCTGTGTATGGTCACAGGCTTTGAAATATGTGATTATTCTGCAACTTTAATTGGGTCTGTATAGTCAAATAAGAATCTTCATTTTCCTGAAGATTCATAATTGAGAAGCACAGGCTTGCTTTCAGTGTATTGAAGGTGTGTTGTATTAGATTAACGCTGAACCAAACCATTGTCCTTTGAATTTCATGTTGAAATCAAACAATGCAATTGTTTGGTCAAATACTTTAAAAATTGCATGGACTTCTCAGACTAAATAGAAACTTGTTTAGCTTAATAGCTTATATTTTATCTTATCACTTTTTTTTCTTTTCTAATGACTGTATTTGCTTTATTATTCTGTAGCTAAGTAAGATTGAAAAAAAAATATTAAAATGCCCCCTTTTGACCAAGGTACTTCCTAGTTATTGTGGAAAACTTTCTCACATCAATTGCACCACCCCCTGCCTTCCCTATTTACCCACTGAAGCAATTTAAATTAAATATCTATTTTGTGTCAGCTGTGGAGATAGACTTTGGGGAAATCCAGTTCCTTTTTTCATTGTTTATTTTGTGCCAACAAAGTATTTTGAGGGAGGAATATTTTTATATCAATTATTTTCATTATCTAAGTTAAAATAGGTGTGATGGCCATTTACCCTAGATTTGTTTTAACTGTCCTAATTTCCAAATAGTCTGAATTATTTACCTGCATTTAAAGCTACAAGTCCTAATGTTGGTTTTGGAAAATATGGTCCTCTTGGAGATATATTTATTTTCAGGAAAACTACTTCAGAATTTTTACATTTTTTCTTAAGTTAAAGCAGACTTATGTTTTAATAGCTTGAATAAAAGAAAATTTCAAAACTCTTAGCCTATTTTAAAGTTAAAGAGCACATAAGTTCATGTAGTATGCATGATTTATGAATATTTGATTTTTAGATCAAAATTAATTAATTGAACTTGAAAAATATCCAGTTCTATTTTTATATTAATGTATATACATTTTATATACTCAAATCTCCAGGCACTGTGCCTGGCAATACAATTTAAAATAATTAATAAGTAAATATTTCCTTAGTTTAGTTTTAATACACAATAAAAACACTAAGAAAAAATAGCCTAGTTGGTATATATAGAAAAATTCATAAGTAACAATTCAAAATTATTTGAAGTGGATGTAGTGAGTATATATGGGATGTGGCTGAAATTACTAGACATATAACCATAATAATATGTGACCATTTGGTATAGATAATGCTTGACTTACAATAGCAGCAATGTATGTGTTTTTTGGTGTTTCTACCTTTTAGACTTATGTGCTTTAAATGCTTAAGATGAGTAATCTCATTTGTCTTTCCTGAATATTTGTTGTTGCCAATCCTTCTTATTTTCATATTGTTCAAAGGTACATTCCAGGGCATCTTTAAAGCATTTTTTTAACCCCCTCTGCGTCTCTAACTTGTCGTGTAATGGTTGCTTGAGCATGTCAGACATTCTGTGTATGTTTGCCAAGGCCCAGTGTGCTGGTATAAGTAGGCATTGCAATTAGGCTAAGAGAAGCTGCATTACAAGAACTATTTGCTGCTTGTATTGTCCCAATATTTTAACCTAAACCAATACAGATAGCATTGAGCATACTACTTTAAATATAGTATTAAATATAGCATGCATTACATATACATTACATAAAACATAATACAATATATATAACATTGTGCATAATATATTGAGCATCTACCATATGTCCAGCTTTTGCTAACTGTTGTGGAAAAACATGGGGGTGGGATGAGGAAAGCAATATTAGATGGGAGGCTAGTAAGAATAAATATAAAGGAGACCTGCTCTTTATAAACTGTAGTTTTGTTGAGGATAACAGTTACATACAAAAATAATTAGAAATCATATAAGGCAAATATACAAACAACGATGCTTAGATTGTGCTGATTTAACTCTTTATGATGCAGAAGGTGTAATTGGGCAGCTCCAAGTCCTAAAGTCTTATAGAAGTTCAGTTTTTGGGGGTAAATACATTTCATTCATAAGTTGCATGAGTGTAGCTGACTTCATATAATGTCCTACTACCTTTTGAATCATTGGTAATCATTGTTCAACACAATACTTTGGTAAAAGAGATCAGTTACAATTCACTTCTATGGTTGTTAATGAAAACGTTTGATTATGGAAATACCTTAAGTGGTAATAGCCTCACTATGTTTAATTTTTTTAACCACAATACTGAATTTTTAATCTGCCATGTTATCATTTCATTGCTCCATCCTCTAAATTTAGCCACTAAGATGATTTTAAAGCATCCTTAATTTTTAAGAAAATTTAAAAATCAGGAATAGACAGTAGGAAGGATTCACATCTGTATTTATCTCAATATACCTTCCTGGTGTTTTGGAGGATGTCAGCTTCATCACAGATTAAACATTCAAGGAAAGGAGAGGTTTAAAAGTTCACATGGATGTGCTGCACTATGCAATATCCTTTTATTTTCTATGTGCATATTAAGAACACGTATTTTGTGGCTGGGTGTGGTGGCTCATGCCTGTAATCCCAGCACTTTGGGAGGCTGAGGCTGGTGGATTGATTGCCTGAGGTCAGGAGTTCGAGACCAGCCTGGCCTACATGGTGAAACCTCGACTCTACTAAAAATACAAAAATTAGCCAGGCATGGTGGTATGTGCCTGTAATCCCAGCTACTCAGGAGGCTGAGGCATGAGAATCGCTTGAACACAGGAGGCGGAGGTTGTAGTGAGCCAAGATTGCATCACTGCACTCCAGTCTGGGTGACAATGCGAGAGTCTGACTCCAAACAAACAAACAAACAAACAATCATCAAAACAAAGCAAAACAAAATAACCCCACTTTCTTTAGGATTTTGCCCTTTTTTGAGGACTTGTATTGTTTTTGAGGATTTTACTAGGATTTTCTAGGTCTAAGGACTCAAAAATCCTGACCCTGATTTTTTTTTTCTCTTATACATAGTGACAGACTGATATTCTTGTGCCAATGATATAACTCAGCTTCTCACCATTTTGATGTGGAGAGGTTAATGAATTTTTAGAAGCTACACAGCTAATAAATAGTGTATTTATGTTTTACAGAGGAAAGTTTTACCTTGTAAAGGAATAGTTCTGTATGAAATCTTATACAGCAGTTATAGAGGGCAGCACATATAAATGATATTACTTATACAAGTCAACTAACTTTATTGTATAATAATGAGACAGATATGTTATTAAAATTTCTTCATTACATCATTTTTCCAAAATAGATGGTTTATTGTCTTTTCTTTTTCTGAAGGCATTATGAATGTTATCTTTAATGCCAGCATTTAAAGATGTTTATGTTTTGTGTGCATATCATAATTTTTTCTGTGTGTTTGTATGCTATAAGAAGGATCATGTGATATATACAATTTAGAAACTGGCTTCAACTCCCCTTTCACAATATGGCATAGACATCTATCAATGTAGTCATTAAATACAAACCTGCATCATGATTATAACGGCTGTGTAGCAGTATATTGAATTGATTGATATGTCTTCATTTATTTACTTAACCAATGTCTTTTCACATTTTCTCTCTGATACCAACACAACACTGAGATGCACATACTTTCTATGAGACTGTGTATGACATGCATACTTTGAAAGATAGCCTTCTGATTACTTCTTCTTCTTCTTTTTTTTTTTTCTTTTTGTGAGACAAAGTCTGTCTGTATCACCCAGGCTGGAATGCAGTGACGTAATCTCGGCTCACTGCACCCTCGGCCTCCTGGATTCAAGCAATTCTCCTGCCTCAGCCTCCTGAGTAGCTGGGATTACAGGCACGTGCCACCATGCCCAACTAATTTTTGTATTTTTAGTAGAGACAGGGTTTCACTGTGTTGGTCAGACTGGTCTCGAACTCCTGACCTCAAGTGATCTGCCCTGCTTGGCCTCCCAAAGTATAGGGATTACAGGCGTGAGCCACCACACCTGGCCTGATTACTTCTTCAGGATAAATTTCAGGAAGTTGCAGAGCAATGTCATGTTGCAGCCTCCACAACCTCCTCCTCCTCCTCCTTTTCCTCCTCCTCCTTCCATTTTTTGGTTATCTGTAACCAGCTCAAGTCTGACTGCTTGCCATTCAGAGGCCAAAAACATGAGAAATGAGATATGGTGAAAGGAAAGCAACTTTATTGATCAAATGCTAACAGATTGGAGATGGCCAGGCTTCTGCCTCAAATAAGCCATCTTAGTATTTTGGGCTGTGTGAAGGAGTTTGAGAAGGAAACGGTGTAGGGAATGTGCCAGAGTGGTGCAGGAGGTTGTCTGTGTTTTTTTCCAATGGCTATCTTTTGTAATCACCCGTTGGAAGATCCAGTTTGCATCACCTTGACTTTGACCTGGTAGTGGTGGGTTATCTGTAATTCCTCTTAAGCAGCAGGATTCTGCAGCTAAGCAGGAGAATTCTGCCTGATTTGTTTCAAAATTGGCCGCTGGAATTTTAAAGCAAGCACACAATTACATAAGCCAGCACTGTTCATGGAAATGCTTGGTGGGAAAGGAGGAAACAAAGTTTCAAAGCATGTTTCAAGGCTGAGAGCAGGAAATGTAAAAAAGGTTTAAAATGCATTTTGAGGCTGGGATATTTGGTTACATGCTTATTTATATTTATAAACTGGTATTCTAAAGTCCCAATAGATGATACAGAGAAAAATACAGAGAAGGGAGGTTTCTTTTTTCTAATACTCTGCTATATGTTAGGTACTGTAAATATAGTATTTTATTTAATCTTCATGTTAACCCTGAAAGCTGAGTGGAGAGTTTAAATAACGTGCCAAAGGCTACATTATCGATGTCAAGGCTAAAAGGGAATTTATTAATAGTTCTGTCTAATCACAGAACATTGTTTTTAAATTTAAGTGAAATTCATATAACAAACAATTGGCCATTTAAATGTGTGCAATTCAATGTATGTTTCCTTATTTTGGCTATTGTGAATAATGCTGGAATGAACATGGGAGTGCAGGTAGCTTTTCCAGAACTGGATTTCATTTCCTTTGAATATATGTCCAGACTTGGGATGGCTGGATTGTAAGATAGTTTTATAAGGAACCTCCATACTGTTTTCCATAATGGCTGTGCTGATTTACATTCTCACCAATAGTGTGCAAGAGTCCTCTTTTCTCCACATCCTCTCCAACACTTGATATGTTTTGTCTATAGCTATTATAACAAGTGTGAGGTGATATCTCATTGTGATTTTGATTTGCATTTCACCCACAATTATTGATGTTTGATATTATCTGTTGGCCATTGGTATGTCTTCTTTAGAGAAATATCTATTCAGATCCTTTGCCCATTTTTATTTGGGTTTTTTTTTTCATTAGTGTATGAGTTCCTTATATATTTTGGACATTAACCACTTATTAGTTTTTGCAATGATTTGCAAATATTTTCTCCTATTTCATAAGAGATTTTATGTTTTTGTTTTTTTACATTGTTGATTGTTTCCTTTGCTGTGTAAAAGCTTTTAGCTTGATGTAATCTCACTTGTCTGTTCCTGCTTTTGTTGTCTGAGCTTTTGGTGTCATTACAAAAGAGTCCCTGGCAGGACCAATGTCAAGAAACTTTTCTTCTCTGTTTTCAGATATAATGTGGGATCTAAAATAGGCAAACTTATAGAACAAGAGAGTGGTGCATGTCAGGGTTGGGGAGAAAGAGGAATTGGGGAGACATTGTTCAAAGGGTACAATGTTTTAATTATGTAAGATTAATAATTTCTGGAGATGGGATCTCATATACAGCAAAGTAACTATAATGAACAATACTTGGAATGTGGTAAGATGGTAGACCTTAAGTGCTCTCACCACAAAAAAGAAAAGAAAGAAAATGGTAACTATGTGCGGTGATGAATATGTCATTTAACTTGATTTTGGCAATCATTTGCTAATGTATACATATATCAAAATATCAAGGAGAATACCTTAATGTATACAATTTGTTTTTGTTGAGTATCCCTTAATAAAGTGGAAAAAAAAATGCCAAACAATTCAATGGCATTTAATACATTTGTAGTGTTGTGCAACTATCACCTCTGTTTAGTTCTAAGATATTTTCATTACACCAATATCAAGCCCCATATGTATTAAATGAGTCTTCATTTCCCTCTTGCTAGCTTCTGACAGCCCTGAATCTGCTTTCTGTCTTTATGGATTTACTTATTCTAGATATTTCATATAAATGGAATCATATAATATGTGACCTTTTGTGTCTGGCTCCTTTCACCCAACAGGTTTTTGAGGTTAATTTATGTTGTAGCATGTATCAGTGCTTTCTTATTTTTATGGCTGAATAATATCATATAGATATACCAGATTTGTTTCATCATTCATCTGTTGATATATATATATGCATTGATTCCACTTTTTGGCTATTGAGAATAGTGCTGCTCTGAAAATTAATATGTAAGTACCTGTTTTCAATTCTGTTTTTTTTTTTTTTTAAAGACAGAATCTCACTCTGTTGCCCAGGCTGGAGTGCAGTGGCACGATCTTGGCTCACTGCAACCTCCGCCTTCCGGGTTCAAGTGATTCTTCTGCCTCAGTCTCCTGAGTAGTTGGGATTATAGGCGTGTGCCACCACACCAAGCTAATTTTTTATACTTTTGGTAGAGACAGGGTTTCACCATGTTGGCTAGGCTGGTCCTCCCAAAGTGCTGTGAGTACAGATGTGAGCCACCATGCCCGGCCCCTGTTTTCAATTCTTTAGGTATGTAACTAAGATTGGAATTGCTGGATCATCTTATCAATAGAACTTTTGTAGCCTTCTTTCACAAGGCTGAGAGTATTGTCTGGTAATATAATATTTTCTTACTATTTATAAAGCAGAAAAATCGAGTTATTATTTTAAAATATTTGAATAATCACAAATTTTATTATTGATATGAAATTTGATATCTACAGATATAAAATCTTAATCACCCAGTACATTTCTTCCTGGAATTTGAGACATCTGTTAAAACCGTTAAAAGTTAAAGTTGAAGAAAGCACAAATATATTTTTTAGCTACTGGCTATTGATAGATGTGATTTAGCTGACCCATTTGATTCAAGGTCATATGTGTTAGTGATCTTATCCAGAGGAACCACAGATTCTTATAAATTCTCTAGTTGATAATTGGGGATGAAAAATCACATTTTTTTAAATCTTGGAGCTGAGGATGGCCTTTAAAGGAATCCTCCTGATGAGGACCTTTTTGCATATAATTGCCCAGGAAACTACTCTCTAGGGATCTTGAGTTCATATTGGATTCCTATATAACTTCTGCGTGTGTATTTTGAGACCTGCAAGATAGAACTTAGGGGAAATTAGAGCGGGCAACAGAAGTTCTCTTCTTATTGTCAGTGAAGTATAGCAGCTGACATAGCTTGTCAGGGTAAGCGAGTCTCATTATCCCTTGGTAGTTGCTACCAGGGCAGCTAGCACAAGGAATTACCTTCTTCCTGAAGCATAAAATACAACAGAGAGGAAATAGCTCTTTTTTTTTTTTTTTCCTCCAAGAAGGGGAAAAGGTAGGAAAGATGGAAAAAGAGAAAAAAAGAAGATAGTATATTTAATTATAGTGTTTTTGAAATGGAGGAGACCTGAGGAATCACTTTAGTTCAACTTCTTTACTTTAAATAGAAAGAGACTGGCTTAAAGTCACCCAGTCTTGTGGTGATAACCCCGTGGGCTAGAATCCAACTAACTGTGCACTCTCCTTTGTCTTGTTACTAGTTTCTATGGCTGCTGTAACAAATTATCACATACTTAGTGGCTTAAACAACACAAATTTATTATTTTACTCTTCTGGAAGTCAGAAGTCTGACATAGGTCTCACCGGGCTAAAATCAAGGTATTGGTAGGGTTGCGTTATTTTCTGGAGGCTTCTCATTAAGAACTCATTTTCTTTCCTTTTCTAACTTCTAGCAGCTGCCTGCATTCTTTGGCTTCTGGGGTCCTTCTGCCTTCAAAGCCAGCAGTCACATCAGTTTGACCTCTCTGTTCATCATCTTTGACTCTGACTCTCCTGCTCCCTCTTTGACTTTTAAGGATTCTTGTGGGCCCACCAAAGACTACAGGAAGATTTCCCTAACTCAAGAACCTTAACATAATCACATCTGCACAGTCTCTTTTGCCATGTAAGGTAACATGTCCACAGGTTCCAGGGATTTGCACATGGACATCTTTGGAGGACATTGTTCTGTTTACCATGGCTCTACCACTCGGTTTTTAAGGAAAAATATGAAGAAAGAAACAAATTATATACCCCCTCTTCTGAGGATTTTATAGATTTATTTATTGACAAGTATTTTTACTTATTTAATGATGGCACCTTATATTTGTTATATTTACAAATTGCTTTTGCATATGCTATTTCATTTCATTGTTGCCTTTTAATAGTGGTAACAAAGACTTGAAAACTTAAGTGAATTTTCAGAACTAATAGTGATCTTGGCATATGAATCTCATGTACTTGAATCTCCTAGTGTTTACAACATTCTTCTCACTATCTGATGAAAGTGATTTTCAGCACTTCCTATCTTAACTCCTTGAGACTTTGGGTGTCATATGTGGGTTGGTTTGTGGACATTCTTCATCATGTTTAACATCCTCGAAGCCTCTCTTACAAAGATAGCACTGCTTCTTCTGGATTTATGTTGTAAAATATGTTGTAAAAAACAAGGGAACTGATTTATTTTCCTGCATAATTGTGATTTGTTGGAAGTCAAATAATCAATATGAATGATATGTCATGCATTCTGAATGACTGTTCACCAGTCCATAAATTTGGTCTTCTTCTTGAGAATAGAAGTAGTGTTTTCTTTACTTTATGGTCTTAGCTATGAATTAAGTACCTTGCATTTCACAGGGCTTTAGTTAATTTGTGATGTTTTTAATTATTGAATACTGATTATATCTTAAGCTTAGAAAAGAAGTGAAACTTGTGGTTTTAATTTTTAAATTAATCTTACATTGATAAGTGTAACTATTAACTATCTTATAATCTTACAATGAGTCATTTCGAGAGTCTCCAAAGGCTTTTTCGTTGTCTCTAAAGTGAGGAACAAACCAAACCACAATAAAACCGCAGATGATGGCAGAGCTTTTAATTTTGGGAGACTGAAGAATTGATTGGAGTAAAGAAAGTTAGAATTTAAAATATCAAGTTACAATTTAAAATATCAAACATTATTTCTACCAATTAAATGATGTACTACTGGAAAGCATAGCTTTTAAAATAATGTAACTAGTTAACAAAAATCAGCTACAGTGACCAAATCAACAACCTTCTTCCCCCTAATTATAACATTAACTGCTTTAGTTCCTTGGTGAAACCCCAGCTGCTTTTCAGCACCAACTGAATCTGATAATAGGCCCACCATCTTAAGCCATCTCTATCATTTAATATTTTAGTCAACCAAAATCAATCTCCATGTTTCATTTAGCTATTTAGGCTTATACTTAAATTTGTAAATAATAACACAGTTGTGATTATACTTAACAATAGTCTTTTCTGTGGGATTCTATAGGTAAAGTAGTAGTAATTTCTTAATAGTTTTCTCATTTATGGAACCAGGTTGATTTTAAATCCTTGAATAAATTAACTCATTGTGAATTTCCATTGGGTTGACTTTTAGATGTTCTCTATGAGGAAGGTGAGCAAACAAAAATAAACTTGTCATATTTCATCAATTCTAAGCACGCTTTTAACATCTCTGAAATCAGGATTTAATCTGACAGTATAAGGTTTGTCATTTTTTTAGTTAGCAGCATTTTGTTTTTTCTCTCTTACTGGTACATAGGACATGGTGGTGTGCATCTTTTATTCATTGACTGGCCCCTTAGTTTTCATGAAATGTGGTCATTTAGGTGACTCTAAGCAGGAATGTTTTCTGTTCTGATTTGCATAATTCTTTATTAGGAATGATTACAAAGCAGGCTTTAGAACTTCTTCCTTCTCAAGATTTTCTTCATTGATGTATCTTTTTGAAGTATGGTATTTTAAAATAAAATTGAGGGGGAAATAAACCTGCTTATGTGACATAGTTCAAGGAACATATTTGACAGAGTTGAGTAGATTCAGTGGCATCTTGACACTAACAGTAGTGGGAATTTCTCTTCTCTATTCTATGTTTTCTTGGTGAACTTATGTTGTCCTACAACAATTGATTATTTGGACTGAAATGACCAAATTAAATCATTCTACATGGCCTGAAATTTTCTTGTGATCATGTGCTGTGCACATCTTGCCCACTGTTTTTTCTATCCATATATCAACTCTGCCTGGGTCATACATCCTCAGTAAATCTATAACATATTGAATTAAACAAAACGCATCATCATGGATTGATGTTTTTATCCCAGAAGAATTTTGAAGGTATTTAAAACATATATAAAATTTTCAAGTAAGGATAAATAATTAAGGGAAGCACTAGAATTTGATTAGCACCCAATTTTCATAGCTTTCTTCTAGACCCCTAAAACAGGTAGCTATTTCTTCTGTCTCTTTCAATTTTCTCTAGTGATTTTCCTAAGTAAGGTTGAATGGAAACTATCAGTGGTCATTTGTGATTGAGACACTAAAAATATAATGTGAACACTTGGAAAATAAAATGCCTCTGGACGTTTGGATAGCTGCATAGTTCTTGTCTCAGATGACACCCATATACTCTTTCCCTTTCCAGACAATATAAAAATTAATGCTGTTTGCTATAGTAGAAAACAATCAGAATTATTTTCGTCTTTTAACAAACGGCTCAACAGACTCAGGGAAATTGGGCATATTACTTCACTTCTTGGTTTTAAAATGTATTTATATCACTTAATTATCTGATGAAAATGGTATTTAAAATTTTTAAGAAGGTTTTTGAATCCGATTTTCTCATCATTTTTACCTCTTTCTATTGTGTCTGCATTCTGCATCATCTGAATGGCCTTGCAAAAGATGGTAAGAGATATTGCAGACAAACCTGGAGCAATTTATGACATACATTTTGCATGTATATTTGTAGAATATGAGGAAGTCTGACAAACTTAAAACAGCTATTCATAAGCTGAAATTACACTTTCTCAAAAAATAAAATGAATTTTTGGAATGGAATTTTAGAGCTTATAAGGAACCTACTTGTAGGTTTATTTTGAGTAATTATTGTATTAATACTCTTTTTTACATTTTATAGTGGTATATTTAAAAATGTCTTTATTTTGAGATGCTGAGGTCAAATATGTTTTTCATTGAAATGAACCTCTGTCTCTACTTTCCAGTATAATTATTTGTCTAATAGCTAAAATACCATATGCTGTTTTATTTTTCTTCCAGGATCATTCTCCAAATCCCCCAAGACCACTCTTGTTCAGTGTATATTTAGGGCAATGATAACAATAATAGTATTACAATTTTATTAGGTAAGCAAATCTGCCGAATTATGAATTTAGGTCTTGTCAAAAGGACACTCTTTCTGAATTTGTGTTTCTAGCTTTCCTTATTTATTTGAATAGTTGAGATTTTATTATATTTTTACTTTATATTTTGTAGGACAACGTAAATTTTGCATGGACAAAAAGTTAATGCTTTATTTTACCAGTGAACAACTACTTTAAGAAAATATGTTGGGGGGTGGGGTGCGGTGCGTGGTGGCTCACGCCTGTAATCCCAGCACTTTGCAAAGCTCAGGCTGACAGATCACCCGAGATCATGAGTTTGAGACCAGACTGGCCAACATGGTGAAACTTAATCTCTACTAAAAATACAAAAATTAGCCAGACGTGGTGGCGCATGCCTATAACCCCAGCTACTTGGGAAGCTGAGGCATGAGAATCACTTGCACCCGGGAGATGGAGGTTGCAGCGAGCTAAGATTGCGCCACTGCACTCTAGCCTGCGTGACAGAGAGACTCTGTCTCAAAAAAATAAAAAAATAAAATATAGGAACAACTCTTTGTTGCAGAAACTACCCTCTGTGCAATATTTATGTTATAATATATCACATTTTTTTTTTTAACAGGGTCTCACTCTGTCATCCAGGCTGCAGTGCACTGATGTGATCATGGCTTACTGCAGCCTTGACCTCCTGGGCTCAAGTGGTCCTCCTACCTCAGCCTCCCAAGTAGCTAGGACTACAGGTGTGCATCACCATGCCCAGTTAATTTTTTATTTTTGTAGAGACAGGGTCTCCCTATGTTGCCCAGGCTAGTCTTGAACTCCTGGCCTCAAGTGGTCCTCCCACCTCTGCCTCCCAAAGCACTTGGATTACAAGCATGAGCCACTGTGCCAGACCTACATCACATATTTATTTAACTATACATTACCACTTACAAGGCACTTTTTCATTTCGTTCTCTTCACAATTCTGTGAACTAGGAATTATTATTTGAAAATAGGGAAACAGGGTTTAGAAGGGCTCTGAGGCTTGTCAAAAGCAATCATATTTGTTTTATCAGTACCTTAATCCACATTTTCTGATTTTATGAGTGCTGCCATTCTCCTTATATCATGCTGCGTATTTGGTGCATGGAGTTGTTACTATCAATTAAATACAATCTATACAGAATGAATGATAATGAACATTATTATGTGACAATAACATTGTGCAGCCATTTGTAGGGCACTTCAAATTTTGGATTTTCCGATGAAGTATCTCCAATAATTAGCTATCTTTAGGAAAATAGCATCTATAAATTCTTGTTAGTCCTACCCATGATGAGTTATTGACAAAGTTAGGATGTGAACCACATTCTAGAGATGATTCATTTTCAAATTGAAATATCATTGTGTATGTTAGGGAAGAAAATAAGAGCCTTTAATCATGAATATGCCCAACATAGAAGCAAGATACCAATTTTCTCATGTGTAAGTTCACTCAGTAAATGGTAAATTTGAACAAATTTACTATAAAGACAAGAATAAGTCCTAATATGATAATGAGATTTGCTGCCCCCATGATATGCTTTGGCTGTGTCCTCACCCAAAATCTTATCTTGAATTGTAATAATCCCCATGTATCACAGGTGGGACCAGGTGAAGATAATTGAATCATGGGGGTGGTTTCCCCCATGCTGTTCTCATGAGATCTGATAGTTTTATAAGGGGCTTCTTCCCACCTTTCCTCTGCGTTTATCTCTCCTGCTGACATGTGAAGAAGTACATGTTTCTTCCCCTTCTGCCATGATTGCAAGTTTCCTGAGGTCTCCCCAGTCATGCTGAACTGTGAGTAAATTACAATTCTTTCCTTTATAAATTACCCAGTCTCAGCTGTGTCTTTATTAGCAGCGTGAGAACAGACTAATACACTCCATTAATTTATCTCACTATAAAAATTATTTAAAAGTATTTTTACTATTGTTGTTTTACCCCCTTGTGAGAACTCAAAATAAATAAATAAATAGGGAAATATGCCACAGTTTTCACAAAGTTGAATAAAACTGACTATTCCCCTGACAATCTGATAATTTATACCATCTAGGAAAAAGGATTTTTGTGTTTGTAATGAAAAATATCCTTAGTTTTATGGGCAACACTTTTGCAACATAGCATGCTTGATTAACATCCTAACTTGGTTACCTGCTACCTGTATGGACTGGTACACTCTATTTTCGTGTAAAACATGAATTATAACAACTGCCACTCAAGGTTATTGAAATGAATTTAGCTAAAATCTATAATCCAACAAACACTGATTTGGCAAATTTGAGAGATTTGATACAATAATAATATAATTGTAATTATTATTACATTGTAAGCATTTCCGTTGTTGCCTTTAAATGCAAACGTTTAGATACAGAGAGGCACACCAGGAATTAAAAACGGTACTTGCAGCTCAAATCTTTTACTTGGATAGTGTTTTCTGTTTTATGCGGGGGCAAAATATTATTTGAATAATAAATTATCTGAAATTGTAGAGATTAACTCTTTCATCAGCAACTAACAGGCTGCTGATTAGCTCAATAGCAATGATCCTTTTTGACTAAAAGGATGTCTCCAGAAACTAGTGAAAGTGTATACAGTGCATTCCCCACAATGCTCTAGGCACACTTTTAGGCACTGGGAATATAAAAATGAAAACAGTGCTCAAACATGTGTTTATGGAATGACATTTATCTTTCTTTTTGCATCGTGGGACCAGTGCAGTGTTTTCCATAAATATGTATTATGTTGGCACAACACATTTCTACCTGATGGATCCAAATTTGATCATGGTATAAGCTTACTAAAGTTGAAGTTATAATCTTATGATCTTCAAATGTCCCTCACAGTTGAGTTTAGCAGTAAACCTGCAGGTGTATATACTTCTCTTTATAAAAAATAATCAAATATAGACCAGGATTTTTAGAAAATCACATATGTAAAGTACTCTAGGTTTTACATCAATGTAATTGTTATCCCACCTCAGCTGCTGGAATTCGAAATAATTGTACTTTGTAAGATACTTTATGGCATTAGAATGAGATGTGTTGGGCACAAGTCTGGAAAAACCTGTTTTCAAGATGCTTGCTTTTGGGCTGTCTCTCGTTGCACTCAATGTCTCCTCCACCCAGACTTTCTGAGGAAGTTTCTATTACCTCCTTTCAAAAATTTCTTCTAGTTACTCCTCAACTTATACTATTTTGGCCTCAGTCTCCTTCATTCAATGAAAAACTTCTTACTGAGATCATCATGCTCACTTTGTTGCTAAATCCACTGGAAAATTTTCATTCTTCTTTCATACTTGATCTCTTAGCAGTGATGGACACTTGACCATTCTCTCTTTCTTTAAAGTATCCTCTTCAGATTGCTTCTGTGAGAGAAAATCCTCGTAGGTTTTCTCCTCTTTCCTTCCATTTTCTGCTTCTGTTGATGGCATATTTTCTGAGAGCACAAATCTGTTCTCTCTGGGCAGTCTCATTTACTTTATTTCTTTTTATTTATTGATTGATTGATTTTTTGAGATGGAGTCTCACTCTGTTACCCAGGCTGCAACATCCACCTCCCAGGTTTAAGTAATTCTCCTGCCTCAGCCTCCTGAGTAGCTGGGACTACAGGCACCCACTACCATACCCAAATATTTTTTTTGTATTTTTAGTAGGCTCAGGGTTTCACCATGTTGGCCAAGCTGTCTCTTAGTCCTGACTTCAGATGATCTGCCTACCTCAGCCTCCCAGAGTCCTGGGATTACAGGTGTGAGCCACCGCACCCAGCCTTCATTTACTTTACAAGATTGGTTTTCATGACCACTTATATAAATTATTATGGGCTACATTATGGTCCTCACAAACAGCTCCAGATCTCAGTGGGTCAGAGCAATAACAATTATTTCTTATCCATGTTACATTTCCGTAATACGTCAACTGGGAGCTCTACATCATGTGGTCCTATGAGACTTGGTCTAATGGATCAACAAGTATCTGACATGCTGCTGGTATCTGTGTCAGAGAGAAAGAAAGCTCTAGAGTTATCTATTCCATTATCCTGTATAGAAGTAACATGTCGTTTCCTTTTAGAACTCACTAGACAAAACTAATCATACAGCTAGCTCCACCAAAATTTCATCTTATCATGGAGCTGGAATGTGAAAATTGAAAATAGTTGGTGACCATCACAGTTAGCTCTTTTTGTTTTCAAATATTTGACTTGACAGCAAAAATAAACTCACTCTCTTCCCAAGGAAGACAATTCATAAATTCTGTCAAAAACTCCACAGTCTTTTGGTAATATATGATAGCTCCTACCTGAGGTCCATAGTGGCTTCTTAAGATCCAGAGACCTATGATAACTACAGTTAATTGAGAGAAAGAGAAGCAGGAGCCAGGCACGGTGGCTCATGCCTGTAATCCCAGCACTTTGGGAGGCCAAGATGGGCAGATCACTTGATGTCAGGAGTTCACTTGATGTCAGGAGTTCAAGACCAGCCTGGCCAGCATGGTGAAACCCTGTCTCTACAAAAGATACCAAAATTAGCCGAGCATGGTAGCTCACACCTGTAATCCCAGCTACTTGGGAGGCTGAGGCACGGGAGTTGCTTGAACCCAGAAGGCAGGGGCTGCAACAAGTTGAGATTGTGCCACTGTACACAGGCTAGAGTACTCTAGCCTGGGCAACAGAGTAGGACTCTGTCTCAAAAATAAATAAATAAATAAATAAAAATAAAAATAAATTGAAGCTGGAGATGAAGAAGCAAGGACATATGGGAAATCTGAGAATTATCTGTAAACAGAGATACCCATTGTAAAGTATATTATCTGCCTTTCAAACCATTGTCGACAACTGGGCTACCTGATATTCACCATGCATGATTTAGAGAATAATTCTTCTAGATTTCCATATCAATTTCATCAGTCACCATGAACCAACCCACTAAGATTAAGGTGAAGGCATCACATCACTTATCAGTTCTAAATTTTGTATCTCTCAGGATAGGCTAGGTTTGCTGCAGATAGTAAACATATATCCCCAAATTTCAGCGGTTTAAGAGCGAAAAACGCCTATTTCTTACTCAGACTACATGCTACACTTCCTTTGTTGGTCAGCCTCTGCTCCATCTTGTCCTCATTGTGGGACCCTGGTTGTCTGAGCAGTCATTATCTAGAATGTTACTGGTTACTATGGCAGAAAATAAAGAGCATTAGAGAATCTCCCATTGTTAATGAAATGTTCTGTCCAAAAATGCCATGTTATTTCCTCCCACAACTAATTATCAGAACTAGTCATTGATGACTGTGTTCTAATCTTTTGCCTATTTTGAGGTCCTTTCCCCACCCTTCTCAACCTTGCCCTGGTTTTCAAGAACTACATTTCATAGTTTTTTTTTTTTTTTTTTTTTCTCTCTGGATTCCAGATAGTTTTGGCCATTGGGAGGTACTCATGGGAGAATGTGGTGGGGGTAGTGGATAAATTAGATTATGTCATCTCCTTCTTTCAGCCTTGGGCAGTATCTCCAGCAGCAGTGGCTTCTCTGTGATTTCAGCTCTCAACAGACAACTTGATGTAGTTCCAGCTAGCACGAATGGCTTCTGGGGTCTGTTAATAGTACTTCCTCTTTGACCTTCCTCTCCTAAAGATGTAACAGACTCCTAGGTGTCTTTCCATCCTCTATTTGGTCTTCAGCTCTTTTAACACATGCATAAGCATTTCCCTGTATTAAATTCTCTGTGTTGAAATGTTAATGTGGTTTAGGTTTTTGAGGAGCTCCTAACTAATAAATCCAGATTAGGACATTCAATCTTATGTTCCCAGAGGACTAGAACTGGAAATACTTGGCAAATAGCTCTCATGATTGCTGTACTTCCTGTTTACATTTGACTTGCATTCTTCTGCTTTCCAGCCAGACCTCTATTCTAAACTATAGGACCATATATACATATATCCAATAAACTACCTGCTTTGTCTTTTTTTTTTTTTTTTTTTTTTTTTTTTTTTTTTTTTTTTTTTTTTTTTTTTTTTTTGAGATGGAATCTTGCTGTTGTTACCCGGGCTGGAGTAAAATGGCGTGATCTTGGCTAACTGCAACCTCTGCCTCCTGGGTTCCAGCAATTCTCCTGCCTCAGCCTCCCAAGTAGCTGAGGTTACCAGTACCCACCACCATGCATGGCTAATTTTTATATTTTTAACAGAGACGGGGTTTCACCATGTTGGCCAGGCTGGTCTTGAACTCCTGACCTCAGGTTATCCACCCAGCTCGGCCTCCCAAAGTGCTGGGATTACAGGCGTGAGCCACCTCTCCTGGCCAACTACCTGCTTTTAAATGTTTCAAAGACACAGTAAACTCAGCATGTCAAGGTCGCAGCACGTGCTCAATCCCCCAGCAAACCTCATCCTCTCTTGCTCCCTCTCTCATGCATTTTGTTAGTGGAGACAAACAAACATAATTCATTCTTGCAACTTTATTTCTTCTCAGCCTGCACAACCATAACCATAATTATAACCATAATCATATTAATAATTAAAACCCACAACTATTACAATTACATAAACTGTGATACCCTAAATGTCTCTCCCCTCTATTCACTTCTTTACATTCCACTGCTATCACCCATTCCAAGCTCCTGCCTTCAACTGAATGATTGCAATAACATCTTAACCTTGTATTCAGTGTTATATTCTCAAAATTAAAATCAATCATTTTTAAAGACCTTCAAAGGTTCAAATGAACAGAGGTTGTGACCTTCAGTGGCTTCTAATGGTTCTTAGTAGAAAAACAATACTCCTTAATGTAGTCCTAGAAGACGTAGCGAAAACATCTTCAGCCTTATCTCCCTCCCCACCCATGCCCCTGATATGACATCTTACTTTCTGAATTCTGGCCTTACCAGCTTCTTTAAGTCCTTTATAAGTGTCAGTCCTTCCCAACCACCAATATAACCCTGGGCTTTTGAATATACAGTTGCCATGGTCTGGAACACTTTTCTTCCCTACCCTCCATTGTTAACATCATTTAGTAAGTTATAGCCTCAGGAAAAAACTTCCCTGACCACCCTGACTACATAAAATACCCTGTTACACACATTCAGTGGTGTCATGTACCTCTGCCAGGAAGCATTAACAGTATTGTGATTTTACATTTCTTTGTGTGATTCTTTGATTATCAGTAATCTCCTACAATCACAATTGTCTTTAAACTCGTTGAGGTGAGAGACAATGGATAATTTTGCTAACCATATATCTATAGCTCCTATCAGTATCTGGGACATAACTCGCTCTAAATAAATATTTGATAAATTAATGAATGAGAGCACTTCTTTTCTTCTCTCCCTTCTTTCCTTCCTCTTTCATTGTGGATTTACTATTAGAAACTGACAGGTCTGGTACTGAGCAGTTAATTCCTACCTATAATTTTAAATTCCTCACCAGTAGGTTTTATTTTGGTTGTTGCAGATAGTATTCAGACAGTGTCTTAGGCATACCTGAGGCTGGGTAATTTATAAAGAAAATAGGTTTATTTAGCTCATGGTTTTGCAGGCTGTACAAGAAGCATGGCACTAGTATCTGGTCTGTGTCTTGTGAGGGCCTGAAGGTGCTTCCCCTCATGGCAGAGGGTGAAGAAGACCTGGCACGTGCAGAGATCACACGATGAGAGAGGAAGCGAGAGAGAGACAGAGGGAAGGAGTGAGGCTCTCTTTTAACAACCCATTCTTTCTGGAACTCATCTTCTCCTTCAAGAGCTAATCCAGTCTCATAAGAGCTAGAACTTACCACCATGAGAATGACATCAAGCCATACATGAGGGATCTGTCTCCATAATGCAAACGAACACCTCCCATCTGGCTCCATTTTTCAACACCACCACGCTGGAGATGAAATTTAAATATGAGATTTAGGGGAACAAACATCCAAACTATGGCAGAATATTTGTGGTAATGGGCAGCCTATCATTAGCAGAGAGAGGGTATAGATTTTTACATCAGAAGGAATAAGTTTAGAGTCCTAGCTTTGCCACTTGCTTGTTTTGAACTCTGAGCTACTACAATAATCTCTCTGAACTCAGTTTCCTTCTTGGTAACATAAGAGGATAATCAGAGCTAGCTTGTGGGCATTACAGGGTAGAAATTATACGACTAATGAAACAACCTCACAAATAGAAGTCACTCAATAAATAGTAGTCATTTTGGCCATTATTAAAAAATAATTTATTAAGTAATTATAGATTTCAATAAGGACTATGAAGTAGCATAGTATATAGGAATGCCTTTACTGAGTGTTCATATGTAATGTTTGAATCAGACAGTGAAACATAAATAATGGATAAGAAATATATAATTTTGGAGGATTAAAATGCAGTTCATTTAGTAAATACTATGTGAAAACAATGTGTGTATGTGCACACAAGTATATATACACACATTGTATCTGTTTATATTTGCCTATACATTTTTACCTGTATACACTTCTATTAATATTATTTAAAGTGACAGATACTGCTTGTATATGTTTATGGAGTACAGTGTGATGTTTTGATGTAGGTATACAATGTGGAATGATCAAATTGAGGTAATAAATAGATCTATATATTTTAGTTGAAAATATTATAATAGCACTCACTGTTGTCAGTTTTTTCCATTAACTTTTGCATTCTTTGAAACACAGTGTTTCAATAAATTTTTAGGTGTTTTTAATTCTTTAGGAAGATAATTCCACTGGAATACCTTGATCTCTTACTTCATAGAGGAAAAGTAGAGGAAAGAAAAAGCTTCTGCTTCTTTACTGGTACCCCGAACAATGTCTGTCTTTGTGAGGTGAGAACTGATGTCATTTTTGGCAGCTATATGGCTAATACTGTTCTGTGACACTGTAACATATCCAGTACATGCCTTATAGGAAACCCTTTTCCAAGTAGTAAACAACACTTCACAAGGCAGCCCTGCCAAAGCTATGTATTGCCATTCAACAGAAGATGAACAGGACAGTCCTTTTCTCTTTACTGAAAAAAAAGCATATGCCTTTAATGATGTGTTACTTTTTAGGCCATCTGCAGATGTGCTGTCCATCCAAATTGCCAGAGTTAAATTGTTGATTTTTAGAAATTGTTGTGATTGTCTAATTATGCCTATATCATAAAATGACTCAATTTTCGGTCACAATTAAATCCAGGGAATGTTGTCTCAAGGCCCAAACTGAACCCAGCATTTTGATGAGTCCCTGCTTTAAAATAGCAATACAGCTAGTGCTTGACTTATGACCACAATTGGTTTCGACAGGCCGGTCATAACATGATTTGGTCGTAAGTTGAGTAGGCTATACAGGTATTGATCGACTTACCACCTATGCAACTTACGACCATTCGACTTTACGACCACAATCGCTAGCCACGACTGCTCGCGTTTGGCAGCGCAAACGTTGCCCAGCTGGGCGTACGACAGTGCAGACCAGCTTCCGGTAGCACTACCATCTCCACGTGCACCATTTCAACTGTCGATATAGGCTACTCAACTTACGACCAAATCGTGTTACGACCGGTCCGCAGGCCTGACTGTGGTCGTAAGTCGAGCACTAGCTGTATGCACGCGGAGATGGTAGTGCTGCCGGAAGCTGGTCTGCACTGTCGTACACCCAGCTGGGCAATGTTTGCGCTGCCAGACGTGGAGCAGTCGTGGCTAGCGATTGTGGTCGTAAAGTCAAGTGGTCGTACGTTGCATAGGTCTTAAGTCGATCAATACCTGTACAACACATTTTAACCATTTATAGATTTTTCAAGTATTAAGTTGGATGAATCTTTTTAATTTTCTTCTACTGAATTGAGTTCAAGTGAATTTGATAGGATTATTAGAGCGGCTAGTGTCCAGAATAACAATGATGGCTTTACAGAAGGAACCAACGGGGCTGATGTTATTGAGGAAGAGATACTTCAGACCCTTTATTTGTCAGTAGGGAGCCCTGCTCTGTGGTTCCTCTGTTGAGTCCTCCCGTATGTACAGTGCCTGCCTGTTTTACTTTGAAGGCACTAAATGCATCTTTTCAATCAATATTCAATTATATAAGACAAAGAATGCTGGTTAAGTAACTGTGCCTATCTGTCAAGGAAATGCATTTGTCAGGGTTGCTGGGTTAGTTCATCTTTCCTAGCTCTGGTTGAGTACTTACCCAGTTACACTTGCTGAAACATGTGCTTTTACCTTCCTGCAGAGTCTTTGTTGTTTCTTGCTTTCCCTCTGGAAGCACCTTTCTCAGCTCCATTCCTTGCAGTATTTGACACTTGCAGCCCAGGAAACCAGAGAAAATTCTTCCTAGTTTCACTTCATTTTCTTGCCTTCTCATATAGGCCACTGCCAATCAGCTGCCTCATTTTAATCCAGCGGTATATGTTTATATCAGTCTTACCTTGTCCTTTCTTCCCAAATTAACCTGGGGAGCTTTGATCATGTCCATTTTTCAACAAGCCTGAATAGGTATTCTCATTTCAGAACCGTCACTCTTGTTTTGTTCCACTGGAAATTGACTTAACATATTATTCACTTTGGCCAATCTGCCAGGCAGGCATGAGGATATTGCTTTCTAAGCTACCTTCTAATTGAAGAAATATGAAGATTTCACAGGTCAACACATAGGCAGTGTGAACTGGGGAGCTTTTAGCATATCAATTGGGCTCTGAAGAATTCCCTGTAGTTAATGAAAGTTGTGCTTGTTATCTAACATAAATGGAGGGTGCTGCTGTACCTTTCATAGGACAATTAAAAAAAAACATTAACATAAAATAGATTAGGAATGCATTAATGGGTTGCAACTCTTGAGTTTTGAATTCATTTTATTTCATTCCCATACTTCTCAACCAGTCCATCTATACCCATATCTTGTTTCACTGACAGATTTGGACTGTCTTGCCTGCTAGGAGGATAAATGCAACAAGCTTTCTGACTGATCCTGGATTTTCCTCAAGAGCAAGTTTCCTTAGTTACTGGTGCTCACATCTGCTCCCCTGATTTTCCTATTCTGCTATACTGTGTCCTGTGGATATCCCACTTCCTGAATTCCGCCTTCGATCCTCCTAGTTCTTAATTATCCATTTTATTTTCAGAGTCTGTTTGTCTGCTCATTCCTGTTACATTTTTTTAAAAACTTGATTTTCAATTGTGAGTCTTCTCACTTCTTTCCTGTTCTAACTTGAGCTCAACCTTGATCCAAAGTCTTCAGCTCTGCAGGTGGGAGATGTATGGAATAACTGATGTACTCCACATGGTGTTCCTGCTCATAATACAAAAGCTATTGCCATTTGGCAAACAGATGATAAATAATATTTTTACCTTTTACTTCATTATTACTAGTATTAGAAAATGCTTTTCAAAGCTTTTGCCAAATATTAGACTCTGTGCTGGGAGTTCTATATGTCTTACCTCTTTTAAGCCTCAAATCATTTACAGAGGAGGCACTGAAAGGCTATGTTCCCTCTCCAGGCTGCACACTTATTAAATGAAGTTGTAAGAATTTGAATCCTAACAGTCTGAATGCCTAGCATGTACCTTTATATTTGACACTGTACCACACTAAATTACATCACATAGATCCATTCTTAAATATAAAAATCTGTATCCTCAGACTTTCAGGGTGTTAACTTTGCACTGTAAGCTGGGGGTCTTGAAATTTTAAAAAATGTTCTTGCTTTCTGTTTGTTTTGGATTTTCATTGCTTATTTTTTGTATAGGAGTATAAAAATAAAACAGTGAAAGTTTGGACAACTGTATATACCTTTACCACCTTTGGAGGTCTGATTTTTAATGATACATTAAAAGAGTCACATAAAATCATTCATTCTACAAATTTAGCAACTGTTTGCTGAATATCTACTATACACTAGCATTGATGGAAGGCACTGGGGGTGTAATGGTGAACAAAAAGGAGTCTCTCTTCTATAGAGTTTATGCATATAAATTGGGCATTGGCCCAAACATGAGTAAGAAACAACTGATCGGAATTTATTTAGCTTCAAATTAAACTCTGTTAAAAACAAGCCAGAAATATATGTGTAGAGTATTTAATGTGTTCTGTGGCTCTTAATAAGTGATAGCTTTGAAAAAAAAAAATGTAGGTAATTTGATTTAGTATTCCAGAGAGTATCAGATACTTGCAGAGGGTATAACAAAATAACACTATGATATTTCCTGAAGGTAATTTAAATTTAAATATTCAACATATTTATAGATCTATAATTATATATAAATACATAACTTGAATCTTAATATTCTAGTTTTACTTTTCTTGCTTTCTACTGGGCTTCTCCCTCTATTCCTTTCCCTCTTGATACAAACCACTTATCCCCAATAATATCAAAGTGTGTATACTTTGATTTTTCTTCCCTATTTTCTCATATTTCTATTTAGGAATTACAGACACACACACAAATGTAGAGTTTTATCACATTTTAGAAATTTGATTATCAATATTGGTATTTCTGCAGCTTGCTTTTATTAATAACAATAATGACTCATAGATAAGTTGGTTAATGGGTATAAAAATACAGTTAGAAGGAATAAATTCTAGTATTTGATAGTACAGTATGGAAATTATAGTTAATAATTTATAATATATTTCAAAATAGGTATAAGAGAAGAAACATTATCCTCCCAACACAAAGAAAAGATAAATGTTTGAAGTGATGGATATTCCAGTTAACCTGATTTGATCATTACACATTGTGTACAGGTATCAAAGTATCACATGTAGCCCTTGAAGTCTGTACAACTATAATATGTCAACAAAGACATACAAAAATTTCACATTATTTTTGTATTAAATAACTATAATTTTAAAAATAAACATTCTTATTGAATCTAACTCAACAGACATAGCAGTTTCTTTTCCTAATAGGTACATAATATTCCAGGTGAAGTGGCATAATTTATTTTATTTTATCCTATTTGTCACAGGCACATTGCTCCCAGGCTTTGGCATTACAAACATCGCTGCAGTAAACATCCTTAAATATATGTCCTTAAATAATTCTCTATCTATGGAATAGATCCCAAAGCATGAGTATGATTGAGTAAAGAAGATGAATCTTAAAATTTTAAATAGATGTTGAGAGATTGCTTTAAAAGAAGAAAAGATATATAAATTTTGTTTCTACAAGTATATGCAGACATTTCTTCACATGTCTACAAGGAGAGGTGTGAGAGAGTTGTTTAAATTGATGCTAGCGAGATAGTTGTAGATTGATTAGTTGTTGTTACTTTGAATTTGCCTAATGACTTGTGCGTTGGACCTTTTTTTGATAAGTTAGTTGGCCTTTTAAATTTTCCATTCTGTAAATTGTCCAGTTTAAACACCTAGCCCATGTTTTCTATTGTATTGTTTATTCTCTTGTCAATTTGTAAGTATATTTTATATATTGCAGATATTAACCCTCTGTGTTTTCTGCATTTCAAATTTTTTTCAAATCTGTCATTTGCCTTGAATTTTTAAATGATGTTTCAAAGGAACATTTAAAGATTTTGTATAGTAAATTTGTCTCTGTTTTAGGGATCTACCATCTTATTAAAGAAGGACTTTCTTGTCTCTTAGATTTTTTACCTTCTAGATTTTTAAAAGAACATGTGTAATCTTTTGATATTCAAAAAAACATTTAAGGCTTTGATACATCAGGATTTTTAAAATAGAGTTACTCTTTAGGTTTCCTCCAGTTGGAAGGACAGTTGTGATACAATGATTTAAAGCATAATTTATCATGTTCCCACAAAATTTAACTAAAATTGTTTATTAAAAGTAACCACTCTTTTTATAGATACAAAAATCTCTTCATATAAATATTTGGTCAAGTTGTCATTCAACAAATATTAAATTCCTCCCATTTTCCTGGAATTCTAAAAGGAGCATGGGGTTGGGGGAAGCATAGTTTTGAAATGGCCACTGCTTTTTAGAGATATAGTATACAATTGTGATAATAGTGGTGGGCCCAGAAATCTCAAAATGCTGAAATCTGTTGATGACTCTGTCACTAAGAGTATGACAGGGTTCTGACATTCAACAGTGCTGGGGTTTAGTTTCCTCTGAGACAAAATGAGGAAGTTAAGTCCAATGATCTCCAAAGCCCTTTCTAGTCCTCAAACATGACAGCAGCTGTCCAGTCTCTTGTACTACGCAGCTATTTAAACTTATCTTCTGCCAAAACAACCAAAAGCTCATAGCCGAGAGAGAGAGAGAGAGAGAGAGAGAGAATGAGAATGAGAATGAATAGAAATACATGAATATGAATATGTAAATTGGATAGACTGAATTCAGCCAATCTGAAATAAAGGTGAAAGTGCTTTGGTGATCAGACTCTGTGTCATCTTCTTCTCTGAATTGTGATGGGACACGGGTTTGAAAATTCATTTTAATGAAAGAGATGAATCACTTCATGGCTGAAAACAGATAACAAATTTCTTGAGAAAATGGGCACCATGACATTTTGCAGGCAATTAAGCATTCACCTTCCCTGAGCTCTCACCTTGACCCCTCAAGAGATATTCAGGATTTAATCACAATATATACATTATGTATAGATTAACCAAATTTTAAAATTGCCATTCTTAGTAGTAATTTGTTAGATTATTTTGCGTCAAATCACCTTAATAATATCAACTTTAATTAAAATAATCAGCCTAATCACAATGATTCATTTTAGTGCTTTTATTTTATATAAAAATCTATAAAGATTTTCTTATTTTTTTGGAAAATGATTTAAAAGGTTGACTGCCCGTCGTAATGTATGTAACAAGTATAAAATCCTTTACAGGCATATATTCTTCACAATTTATTTCTAGGATAGTCATATATTTGAAATCAAGTTAGCCATTGAGATGAAGGAAGAACTTCGTCATGCAAAACCATTGAAACAACATACAAAAATAAGTTGAGGTTTTTATAAGTGACCATGTGTGGTCATCTTATATGTTTGGATTAAGGAAACAAACTGAAATAACCAAGTAGATAAAGGAAGAGCTTCCCCGGCATGCAAAGCTAGAGAATACTACACAGAAAGAAGTTCAAGCACACAAATTACAGTTCATGGGAATGTCGGAATACAAATTCTGTCCTCACAATCTCTCTCATTCAGTGAGTTTACCAGTTTCAAAGCATTAATGAAATTATTTCAGACAATTGCTGTTTTACTCCCATTTTATTGTCAGGTGTCTCGTTAGCACAACCCGTTGAGTCTTTCTTTCATCTTGTTACAGTACCTATTCATAAATGTACATGCAACAGGTGGTTCATATTAGATCACATAATCCTTTGAGCCAGAGAACAAGTTTCTTTTTGAGTTTCATTAGAAATTATCTACCTCACAGATAACTGAAACCTAACTCAATACTATTCCCTATGTTCTATTTAATACTTCAAAAGAGTATGCTTTTTGTTTTTCTCGTTGTGTAAAATACCTTCAACATATTCAGCAGACTGCTATGTATGAAGAAAGTTTTCAATAGGTGTGTCTGCTGCCATTTTAAATTTGCGTGTTAAATATTCTAAGTTTCATCAAAATGAGGAGTTGTTTCAAGTTGTTTCCACAATAAGAGCATATCTGCACAGGCAAAACATATTTTGAAATGGATAAACCGATACATATGGATGTGGGTGATATTTCTCAATAGCATAGCTGGATTGGCTCAGGCAGACACTTCAGCCAGACATTTTCTTTGAACTGGATCCTCTCTCCTGTAGCAGAGGACTCCAGCCAATGAAGTTAATTAGTGCCAGATTAAGATGGTCTCAGCAGGTGGCTGCTTTAGACTCTCCCTCCCCTCTGTTTGTTGAAGCCTCATGGTTGGAGAAGGGCTTGAGTAGTCTTGTCTTACTGACAGCTGTCTACTGTTAATGGAGCATATGCAATGATGGTAAAGTTGCCATCAACTGTTGATGAACCATATGTAAATGGTGAACAGAGTAGCAGATGAATACTTAGAAACAACAAAAGGCCTTCACTGCTGGACTGGGATTCAGAACCTTAAAATGATTTTAAGAAAGATAGTTAAAAATGGGTTGCTAAAACTATGTCACGATCATCATACCTTTCCTGCATATACCGTCTGTCACTCAGTTTGAGGATCTAAGACAGATACACCAATGGAAAGATTATTGTCTTAGGTCTTACAAAACCTGACATAGAAGACTATAATACCTCACAAAGACATGGTTTTTCAGTTTCATTAATGAAAAGACATAATAGCAAATTATCACTAAGCTCAACCATTTTGAAAAATTAAAAGTGTTATTTAAAAGAAGGGCAGATTTCTGAATTCAGTTACTTAGGTAGAAGAAATTCGTTATCAAGTGAAGAGTATGAGAAGACTTTTTTTTTTTGAAAGACAGTCTGATTCTATGGGATGCCCTTTACTATCTATTCAGAGTATAATGTCCTATAAGCTGAGATGGGGAAGAAGTAGCTACTTAATTGACAAAGAGGTGATTGAAGCTTATATACAACCTTCATACTCTTAAAGTAATATAATTATAATTGCCAGGCATTTTGCATATCCTGTTCATTTCATCCTCACATCAATCTTATGAAGTAGATACTATAATTATTCTTATTTTATAGATAAGGAAACTGTAGCCCAAAGAAATTAAGTAACTTGCTCAGGAGTACACAGCTGAGGATTTTAACCTCAGTCTGTCTCTAGAACCTCCACTCTTCTTTTTTCTTTTAATTTTACTTTAAGCTCTGGAATACATTTGTGGAATGCGCAGGTTCGTTACATAGGTATACATGTGCCATGGTGGTTTGCTGCACCTATCAACCAGTCATCTAGGTTTTAAGCCCCACTTGTATTAGTCATTTGTCCTAATGCTCTCCCTCCGCTTGCCTCCAACCCCTGACAAGCCCTGGAGTGTGATGTTCCCCTCCCTGTGTCTGTGTGTTCTCATTGTTCAATTCCCACTTATGAGTGAGAACATGGCAGTGTTTGGTTTTCTGTTCCTGTGTTAGTTTGCTGAGAATGATGGTTTCCACCTTCATCCATGTTCCTGCAAAAGACATGAACTTATTCTTTTTTATGGCTTCATAGTATTCCATGTGTGCCACATTTTCTTTGTTCCAATAATTTGCTATTGGAAATAGTGCTGACTTAAACATATGTCTGCATGTGTATTTATAGTAGAATGATTTATAATCCTTTTGGTATATGTCCAGTAATAGGATTGCTGGATAAAATGGCATTTCTGGCTCTAGATCCTTGAGGAATCATCACATTGTCTTCCACAATGGTTGAACTAATTTACACTTTCACCAACAATGTAAAAGCGTGGAACCTCTACTCTTAAGGTATGCACTAAACTCAGTATGGTTAGATTAAAGGTGAAGTGATTTTGTCCCATTTAGACCTTATTTCCAATGGTTGGACCACCCATTCAAGTGACATCCATGGAATATAGTATATGTATGTTAAATCATTATTTGACATCATCACCACCAGGCATGCTTTACAAGAGCTTCTGAAAGAACCACTACAAATAGAAAGGAACAACCAGTATCAGCCTTTCTAAAAAATACCAAAAAATAAAGAACATCAACATAATTAAGAACTTGCATCAACTAATGGGCAAAACAGCCAGCTAACATTAAATGGCAGTATCAAACTCACATATATTGTTATTAATTCTAAATTTAAATCGACTAAATCCCCCAATCCAAAGACACAGACAGGCAAAAAAAAGCCAGGACCCATTGGTATGCTACATCCAGATCCATCTCACATGCAAGGATGCACAAAGACTCAAAACAAAGGGATGGAGAAAAATTTACCAACCAAATGGAGAGCAAAAATAAATAAATAGAAAGCAGGAGTTGCAATTTTTGCTGATAAAATAGACTTTAAAGCAACAAAGATCAAAAGAAGCAAAGAAGGATATTACATAATAAAAGGATCAATGTAACAAGAAGAGCTAAAGATCCTAAATATATACACACCCAATACAGGAATACCCAGATATATAAGACTTATAAAGAGACTTGGACTCCCACACAGTAATAGTGGAAGACTTCAACATCAATATTAGACAGATCAATGAGACAGAAAGTTAACATCGATATCCAGGACTTGAACTCAGATCCGGAACAAGTAGACTTAATTAACATTCATAGAATTAAATACACAAAATTTACACTCTTATCAGTACCATATCACACTTATTTATAGGTTTAAATGAAATATTGGTTGGCTGCTTGTTAATTATTTTCTTCCCTCATTTTTTTTTATGTCTCTATTATTAAACACAATTATAGGCATACCCATTTTTAGACTGCATTCTAGCCCGGACAATAAAGCAACACCCCTGTTCTCTCTCCCTCTTCTTCTTTCTTCTTCTCCTTCATTCTTTTTTTTTTTTTTATTATTCTTTCTCTTTCTTTCTTTCTCTCTTTCTTCCTCTGGAAAAAAAAATAAAATGTTTTCTCAAAAAAAAAATCATTATTTGAGATAAGAATAACTGAATAAAATCTATGGGCAAAATCTATGTGTAAGGGAGCTATAGCTATTGCACTGATATGCCACAGGGAGCAGTTATTTTTCTGCCATTATACTGATGAGAAATTAATTTTGCTATTTGTAAAATGTAAGAAATTACAGGAATACTGCAAAACTGCTTTGCAAACTCCATAAAGCAACATATGTTAAGTGTCTTGACTGCAGAAGAAAGTTGCTATACACCTAAATTTTATTGAGTCTGATTCTCTGATTTTCATTTTAGAAATAAAATGTGTAAATCTAAAGACAAAAGTCCTTGGATTTATGCAGGAGTTAGAAATTATTACACTTGGTCAACCTGCTTACAGCCCATGTAGGACGAGATTCAGCACCCAACAACTTCCTCCTTATGACTTTATCTGTGGCTTTTAAGATCAGAACCATGTGTCAAAGTATAGTGATCTTGTTACTTTTCTACAGAAAGGTTATACAGCAGAAAATGTGAAAGGGTAATTTAAATGATCTTAGAAAGGGAAGATAAAGAAAATCTAATGATTTACTAAAATGAAGATATATTTTACAATATGTATTATACATCAAATACCTTTAGGTTAATAAAATAAAGCAAGGCATACTTATCTTCAAATAACTACTCTGTACTACTTCTGCCTGTATTATAGGAGTTTTATGAGGCTCTCATATCTGACAGTGAAATGATGCTCATGGACTAAAGTCTTTTATTGAGAGTTTAGAGGCTGTGGTGCTAGATTTCCTTTTACTATAGTAACTTGTTTTGTGATACTTGATAAGTCATGTAAAAAGTTGAGCTTTAGACATTCCTTCTATGTAATAGTGGTTTAGAATGCATGATCTCAACATTTTTTGTTAGTTTGTTGTGTTTTAATCCTCCAAAATGCTATGATTCAGGGTCAGTGAGATCTTCAAATATACGTATCATTCTTAACCTCACTTGAAGAAGCATAGGTTTCATTGTATAATCAAATATTTAACTCAGTTTAAGCAAAGGCTGTATTCGTAAATTGTACATAATATTAATAGAAATTTAAATACAATTGTAAAAAATGGAAACAATTGAAAAATACTTAAAATGTTTATTACAAAGGTGCTTTCAAGGTTATGATGGCACAATTACACAGATTCGAAGAACTCTAATTGGTACTTTTCAACTTTAAGAAAACTGTCGATACAACTGACAGGTTTTCAGAAGGAAGAAACTCCAATACATCAAGAAACCATTGGCCTTTTCAAGTAATCATTTCCATGCTAGCGTTAACAAAAGAAACATTTCCAATGCATAATCTCATCGTGTAGTTTTTAGAGAACTGTTGCCTAAGTCACTGTTAATGAAAAATAAAAAGTCAGAATGCCTTTGACTTGATACTGAAATATGTTGGATTTCAGCAAGGCTTTTTAAAGAAATATTTTCCTTCTTGTATTATTGATGAAAATAAGATGATCATAGACATACCATTCACCCACTTAGTGACATTTCATGTAATTGTTTCACATTTTTTTCTGTATTTATTGTTTCTACTGTTTTACTTCTGTGTTGTGGTTTTTTTTTGAAATGAAGACTGTAGCTTTGAATATTAAAATGGAATTGCAACCTAAACTATTCTACCTAATGGTGGAGATTAAAAGGTGTTTATTTGAAGTATCTGGATAATGTTCTCAGTTCTTATCATCATAAGACTGCCCCAGAATGCAGATTGACATTGATCAGCCTGGAGTCTCTTCCTTATGCCCAATTCTCTTGACCTTGCATCAGACAAGCTAAACTTTGGATACTTGTACACAGCTAGGTTCAGTTTTAGTGGTTAGCTTTCCGGAAATTAAGAAGATGGAGTTCTTGTTAAAGCAAGCTAGGAAGTCTTAGTTTCTACCTGTGTGCCTCTGGGCAAGTTACTTGCCAGATTTTAAGGGCAGTTTCCTCAGTAGGCTTAATGATACTGCCTGCCTCATTAAGTTGATGTGAATATTTCTGGAGTTAACCCATGTGAAAATGGTTAATCCACTGCCTGGCATGGAGTAAACCATTTAATAAGCGTTAGTCATGATGATGATATAGATGGTTGTTGATGATGATGGCAGTAAAGATAATAATTTCAGAGAAGATTTTATCTGTGCAGTTCTTGTTTTATCATTCTTAACCTCGCTTGGAAAAGCATAGGTTTCATTGTATAATTACAGATTCTGGGATAGAAAATTAACAGAGTAGGCTTTGGTAGGGGATGTGCAGTTATTTTTTCAAGTTCCTAACCCCCAAAGAATTCTGATTTTTAAGAGATCACCGTGATTATAACCCCAAAGTTGGTCACACTCTACTAGTAAATTTCACAATTATTGCTAAACAATTGCAACACCTCTGTACCACTGTATTTTCTGTTATTAGCAAATCACAGTTCTCCCATTAATGAGAACAAACATCAAAATCACCTTATATGACTACTCTAAAGCAAACCACTTTGCTAATCTTTTCAGAAGAAAAGACTGGGAACTTCTGGAATATTATCTTTGTCCACTACTATGAAAACATGTCATCACCACTAGTTTTTCTCTAATTTTTGTTTTTCTAGGACCTCTTATCCTGCCCCCGACATTTCCTACCTAGCTTGGTTGCTTTTCTGTTCATTCGAGTTTCCACATGCCTCAAAGACCTTAGGCCATGAGTAGTGAAGGCTGTGAAGCCTTACCTAATAGCAAAAGTGGGGAAATGGAATATATCATTGGATATCGAAAACCAATTATGATCAACTCTCTCTATGAATATAATAGGCATCATTCATATGATAAGTATCCTAGTATCAAATATTCCATTCATACAGATTCTTTCATATTTTAATTCTCATTTAGTTATACCTTGAGATAGCGCTAATCATTCTCCAGTCTGTTTATCTATGGCAACTAATATTACTTGTGCATTTGTTTTCCATCAGGGAATTATATATCTAATTATAATCTCCTTTTTTTCTGCTATTCATTTTTCTCCAACCTTAAGGAATCAGTTTCTTTACTTTTCTCTCTTTCAAATTTCATCATGTTCTTTCAGAAAAGTATTACTTCTACATCTGCATATATATTCATTCATTCATTCACTTAAAACACACAAACGTGTGTGTGCGCACACACACATGCATGCACACATGCCCATAGTTTCTTCGTGTATCAGAAAACTATAGTAGGCATTGGATATCTAGAAGCAATTCCAACATAAAGGTCACTTCTCTCATGAAACTTATATTCAAGTGGGGAAGTAGATCATAAGGTAAAAGCAATTGATAATCCCTAACAGCAAACGTTACAGAGAGATTAACATCAATTATGGTGATGTAATGGAGAGTGGCTAGATAGGCAAGGTTTTTCTGGGGAGATCATGTTTGAGCCCAGACCTGAATAAGAAAGCATCAGACAAGGGAAGATATAGGGAAGAAATGCGGAGTCTCTCTGGCAGCAGCAAGTTGGCAGGTTTGAGTAACAGAAAAAACAAACTGTGACTGGAGCATGACAGGCAAGCGTAAGAATGAGACAATACTGGGATGGAGAAGTAGTCTTAAGACAGATCATGTTGGGCATTGGCAATGAACTTGCATTTTGTTCTAAATAGTAATCCATTGGAAGGTTGTAAGGGTGTGTGATATGGTTTGATTTGCCATTTTATTTGCCACTTTGATTGCTTTTGGAAAATGTTTTGTAGCAAGCCATAGTGGGTATAGTGAGATGTGTGGTTGGAAGTTATCACAATTCTTTCGGATTGTTCTAAGATGGTGACATTGTAATTAAAGAGAAATTGACAAATTCAGGATATATTTTGGCAACAGAGGCAATGGGACTAGCTGATAGATTGTTCTGTTTGTATTCTAATAGAATTACCCTAATTATATTTGACAAATCTACCACAGTGCCAAGGACAAATTTGAATCAGGGATTGGGTAATTAACTATTGAGTGGAAATTCTTACCATAAAAACAAAAAACAGCGTATTCAACCTAAAAACATTTTAAAATGTTCATAAATCCCCTTCAAAATGCCTGCAAGACATTGCATCAAACTTACCAATATCCTTTAAATAGGCCTTTCTGTAAAAACAAATTATTAATATTTTGAAAAGAGGAATTATTATTCCGTTACTTTTTCTATTCCTAAAATACATTATTAGATACAAAATAGGTAAAGAAAGCGCCAACATTGACATGTGAATTAGGTACCATAATAGACATTGTAATACAAATATAGTATACATTCCCCATACTGAAGGATTTCATATTCCAGTAGAGTGGCCAACATTTAAACAACAATACAAATATGCCAATGCATCTCAGAGGATGGAGATAATTGCTCATGAAATTCTGCTGAAGGATGTCTTTCTAGAAACAGGTTTTTTTCATTGATGCCTGTAGGCACATGAACTCCAAAGAAAAAGCCCAGCATGGACCACTGCATGCATATATGTCATGTAGTATATCAGAATTATCCAGTAGCTACAACTAGTAAAATTGTGATAAGTTAATAAATGAAGTGATAAAAGAGTTGAGATGTGGCTTGCTGTGTAGGGTGCAAAAGATTGTGAAAAGCTTACGTGTTGTGGTCAAACATTTTCAATGTATTTGAACCTGTAAAGTGCCATACTCTTTTACGCAATGGCTGCCTCATTTTACATTGCCACTAGTAAGGCACAGCATTCCAATTGCTTGATGTCCTTGATGACACTTGTTATTTTCTATTACAGTCCAGAGCTACATAAGGATGTTTCAGTCAGTGATGGACTGCTTGTAGGATGGTGATCCCAGAAGATTACAATGTTGTATTTTTACTGTACCTTTTCTATGTTTACATGTTTAGATACATAAATACTTACCATTGTGTTGCAGTTGCCTACAGTATTCAATACAGTAATTTGCTGTACAGGTTTGTAGCATAGGAGTGATAGACCATACCATATAGCTTAAGTATATAATTGGCTACATTGTCCAGGTTTGCATAAGTGCCTTCTATGCTGTTCACACAATAAAATTGTCTAAGAACACATTTCTTTTTTCTTGTTTGTTTGCTTTGTTTTGTTTTTGAGGCAGTCTCGCTCTGTCACCCAGGCTGGAGTGCAATGGCACAATCTCGACTCGTTGCAACCTCCACCTCCCAGGTTCAAGCGATACTCCTGCCTCAGCCTCCCAAGTAGCTGGGATTACAGGTGCCTGGCACCATGCCCAGCTAATTTTTTATATTTTTAGTAGAGATGGGGTTTCGCCATGTTGGCCAGGCTGCTCTCAAACTTCTGACCTCAGGTGATCCACACACCTTGGCCTCCCAAAGTGCTGGGATTATAGGCGTGAACCACTGCACCCGGCCATTAGGACACATTTCTTAGAACCTATCCCAGACATTAAGCAACGTATGCCATTAAGTGACACGTGACTGTACTTTGATAATAGCCACCCAAATGGGCATGAAGTATTTGTCAAGTGTGTTAAATTATGCACCAGATTTGCAAATATGGCATAAGTCTTTTGGGGCCAGATGCACATGTGTGAATCAGGATTGATAATGCAAGTAAAAGTGAAAAGAAATGATTGTCTTCATAAAATAATTTGCTCATCTAACAAATATTTATTAAGCATTATCTTTGCACAAGACACTATGCTAGCCTCAATGTATACATTAGTTAGCAAACAGATCCTGTCAAGTCCAGTGAGGGGAATATGGCTATTTGTTAAGTAATTACATGAATATATAATGTGGCAGATGCTGTTGGTGCCCATCCACATGCCCTTGGCACTGTAAAGCAAAGGCTGTTTACCTCAAATGCCTGTGAATCTCTGCCTGAGGGTTTTTGTTCCTGGTAATTACAACATACTTGGCCCATGCATAGGGTAAGCCCTACATGCTGAGGCATTTATATCCCTGGGAGAAGCCCTCAAACAAAGGTGGATGATAAATGGTAAATAAATACTTCAGTTTCTTTGCCCCTCATTTTGGATACCTCTGACATGTGTTCTTTTGTCCCAGATTTCCATAGCAGGATTAAGCTCTAATTGCCCATGGCACTAAAATACTTGATAAGGACACCTTTTATAGACTTCCTTTCCTTCTCTGTCTCACTCTAATCCCATACAATGTTTCCTGGGATAACTTCTCAAATTCACTACTTACACTCAAATTGTCTCAGGGAGCATGCTAGGGAAACCCAAACTAAGATACATGTTAATACATTTTGATAAATTCTGTGTTGGAAATGTAAAGGTTGACATAAAAATTTGTAATGGCAAGTTAAGTCTGTTGGTTCAGGGAAGGCTACTCTGAAGAAGTGTCATTTGAATGTTGAGTGGGAGTTAATTAGGTGAAAGCATCCAGGCTGAAGGAAATAGCAGTGCAATAGCCCTGCAACAAAAGGGAGGATGGCATGTCTTAAACAGGAGGTGGAACTAAAGAGAGTAAGAAAAATAGTGGCAAGAGGTGAAGCTAGAGAAATAGGCAGGGTACAGTTTATACTCAGCCTTTTAGATCATGATGAAAACTTTGTCTTTATCCAAAGAGCAGTGGCAAACCACAAAAGGCTTTCAAACACAGGAGATACATGTTAGGTTGTGCCTTTTCAGATATCATTTTGTATGTCTTATGGAGAGCAGATTGTAGTGGGACAAGGAGGGCAAACCATAAGGAGTTAGTTGCACTAGTACAGGTGAGAGACAATGGTAGGTTGGACTAGTGTAGGATTTCTCAATCTTGGCATTATTGACATCTTGGCCCAAATTATCCTTTGTTGTAATGGCCTTTCCTGTGCATTATAAAATGTTAGGTAGCATACTTGGCCTTTACACACTAAAATGTCTCTAGGAATTACTGAATGTCACTTTGGGGACACAATTGTTGCCAAGTAAGAACTCTCAGACTAGGGTGACAGCAGTGAATATGTATAGGATGTACACTTAGGTTTAACCCCAAAGTTTTTTTTTTTTTTTTTTTTTTTTTTTTTTTTTTTGCTGAAAACAATGAGGGAGGGAGTAAGTGAGAGAGAGAAATTGGGCTTTGGCTAGTACCTAAATTTATTCTTAATAGCAAATACATTACATAATGGAATATCATGAAAATGAAAAGTTAACTCCTTTTCGTGGTTCATCATGTTTCACATTAAACTTTTTTGACCCTCTAAAGTATTTCTACCTCCCTGCTTTCTTACCTGGGTTAACTGGGCAATTAGTTTTCTACTTAACCTGCTTTCAAAATTTTTAACTTTGTTTTCAGATCCAGTAAAAAAACAAATCTCATTGTTACATTTTTCTTTCACCATGTCTATTATATAGAGCCACTGCAACCAACCCGGTTGTAGCCTTTGTCTTCTGCTTTTTGCGCCCCCCGGTTAAAGCCTAACAAGATGGCCATCTCCTTCCTGTCTGATACTTTGCCCAACAAACTTAGGCCAAATTGGTCTCTTTTTCCTTTGAACTCTCACAGCATGTGTTGATCTTTTGACTTGTCATTAAGACAATTTTGTATGGTATTATCTTTTCCAGTGTGTGTATCTTTTCTTTGCACCTAAGTTACAAGCACTGTGATTTCAAAGTCTGGGTGATGTTTTCATGTGTCTCAGTACCTGTGCAAGTAGTACATATCATGTAGTTACTTAATTAGTCTACACATTAACCATATGATTGCCACATAAGTTAGTACTCCAGAAATGTATCTTACCACTGTAAAGGGAGCTCTTAAAACTTTTTATAGAGTCGCCTAAATATATAGAATATATCATACCACTGACTAATCTTTTTTCAACTATTAAAATTTCAGAGGGCAAATGCCTGAAAATCTACTTTGGTGGCAATGCTTCCAAGGAGAAATGGTGACATTGCTGTGAATGAGCTTGACCCGAATGATGCTAACTACAATATATTGCTTCATGTTTAGTCCAAAGTCACAGAGAAGGCTTTTTATAAAACTACTAATCTGAGCTGATGACTAAAAGAGAAATATTTAAAGGTCTTTCCTCCTCTCCATTGACTCAATATAAATAGGAATGACATGCACATAGTGAGGGGAGAATGTGGTGCCATGAATAGAGATTTTGTAGCACATTTTTCATTGACTTTAATGAGATGCGTGTGGATAAATGTGTTAGTGCAGTTGGCAGAGTGTCTTTTTTTCAAAGCATCAAGGTTTAGCCTAATGTCTCAGTGAATATTTGAAATGGAGCCAGAATTTTAAAGATAAAAAGTAGTGTTCAGAGAGCTCATTGACCCAGGGAGCTTGCAAGGCCCCTACTAGTTTCCACAGTAGTGGGAACCTTTGGCAATATTGAGGAATTAAGATAAGTGGCCTTGAAGTTGTGGACATTTATAAACAAGTGCACAGGTAATTATAGTGAAAGAGAATGGGAGAAGTACTCTAGCAATGAATAATTTTTCATTGTGTTGATTTTCTTGCTGGGAAAAATCTCAGAATTCCTAAAAATTTCCATATTTAGTTACAGGCCATGCTTTTCCATAGGAAAAGCTTTGCTGATGTCCTTAAGGCAATGTCTTTAACATGTCCTTGGAACTCTGACATACTGTTGGTATGAATATATACTAGTACAGCCACTATGGAAAACAGTTATGAAGATGTCTCAGAAAACTAAAAATAAAATTGCTATTTGATCCAGCTGCTGAATATCTACCCAAAGGAAAGTAAATCAATATATCAATATATCAAAGGGATCCCTGTACTCATATGTTTATTGCAGCACTATTCACACGGAATCAACGTAAGCATTCATCAAGAGATGAATGGATAAAGAAAATGTGGTATATATACACATAAGGGAATACCATACAGCTATTAAAAAATAATAAAATAATGTCATTTGCAGCAACATGGATGGAACTGAAAGTCATTAAGTGAAACAAGACAGGCATAAAAAGACAAATATCCCATGTTTTTACTTATATGTGGGAGTTAAAGAATTTGATCACGTGGAGGTAGAGAGTGGAAAGAAAGATAAGAGACACTGGGAAGGATGACTTGAGGGAGAGGATGAAAAGAAGTGGGTTAAAGAGTACAAATAGACGGTAAGATGGAATAAATTCAGTGTTTGACAGCAGAGTAGGGTGAATATACTTAACAAAAATATATCGTGCTTAGGTGATGGACACACTAAATACCCTGACTTAATCACTATGCATAGATACATGTAACAAAATTTCACATGTAGCCCATAAATTTGTATAAAATAAAACAGTCCTTAACGCAAGACTAAAAAATAAAGACATTATAAGTCAGTTAGTCAATAGTTTGATTGCCTTTTATGTACAGTAAACAGTGTTAGCTGTTTCAGGCATTTAATTATAATGCATAATCTCTGTCCTTGAGGAATTTGCAATTATCTGAGAAGATTAAAAAATCTGTGAAGGTAATTGATGATATCTCAATGCCAAGTGTGTTGTAACATAAATGAGGGCATTTAGGATACACATATAGAAAATCGACAACCCCAAATGTTCCATATATACTAATTCAGTCAGTCATCATTACAAATCAGTGGAAAGTACTGTTTATTACTATTTTACAAATGAGGAAATTGAGGAGAGGCATAGAAAACTTAGTTAACTTTCACAAGGTCACTGAATTTAATAGTGGAGCAGGAATTTAAACCCAGGTAATCTGACTTCAGAGTTTGTGTGCCCAAAACCTTGGTCTGTATTGAAGGAAGAAAATTGCCAGTTTTATCAAAACAGGAAAGCTTTTTTTCAGCCTTGAATGAGGGGTGTGCTGTAGATGAATGAAAAGAGAATGGGGTGGGGTCGTGGGAGTGTGTAGATCTGAGGATGTGTTTGTGGGGAGATGGCACAAAATGATAATGCTTAAAGCAGCAGCTTGAAGGTGGAAATTAAAATGGCACACTATGCTTGTATACGTGGGTGGAAGAATGAGTAGCAATTCAAACCTAGGCGATTTTATGTAGGAGGTTAGTTGATGGTAGGTGGGAATATAGATTGGTACAGGTTTTTGTGCAAGCAAGTTTGCAACACCTTAAAATTTAAAAAGTACATGGTTTCTTATCCAGCCTTTCCAAAACTAGGAATGCATTCCATAGATGTACTTATACTCTATTGTTTGTAAAAGTGAAAAAAGTGCCAATGACATAGATGACCTTCAAAAGGACAATTGTTGAATTGTATTTTAGTATACTCTGAAATATTTAAAAAGATGGAGGCTCATCTATTTTTATTGACACCGAGAGATGCTTATAATTTATTGTACAGTGGAAAAAGTGATTTGCTGAATAATATAATAAAATTTTATTTTAAAAGTTTATCAAATCAGGAAACACTTATGGAGCCCTCACTATGGACTGGGCACTGGTTCCAGTATATGGGATACAGTAGTGAACCAAACATGCAAACAAATAATACTAAACAGATCTCTGTCTTCTTGGAGCTTATATTCTAGAGGGGAGGCAGACAAGAAACAATAATCAGAATAAATAAGTAAATTATATAACAGAAGGATGCAAGTGCATGAAAAAATAAAAAGAAATGGAGATCAGGTAAACTGGATCAGGAATGCTGATTGGGGGTGGGATGGGAGAGCGTTTTAAATGGATCAGTCATGGTAAGCCTTATTGAGAAGGTGAGATTTTAGCAAAGACCTGAAACATATCAAGAGGAACAGCAATGGGTCAAACATGGGCCTTAAGTTGGGAATATGTCTGGTGTTCAAAGAACACCAAGAAAGATGGTATGGCTGGTGTGGGGGAAGTGAGCGACAGAGTTGATGAGAGGAGATTGTATAGTTAATGTGGGATCTGGATTATATAGGTTAGGACTGTCCAAAACAAATATAGTATGAGCCTCATATGTAATTTTATTTTTTTAGTAGCTACTTTGAAAAAAATGGAAGAATACCAGGTGAAATTAATTTTGATAGTATATTTTATTTAAAGTAATGTATTCAAAATATCATTTTAACATGTAATCAATAAAAAGTATTAATGTGATACTGTATATTTTTTATACTAAGACATTGAAATCTGCGGAATATTTCACATATACCACACATCTAAATTTGTACTACCCACATTTCAAGTTCTCAATAGGCTCAAGTGGCTAGTGGCCACCGTATTGAATGACATAGGTATAGGGTCTTATAGGTCACTTGATATGATTAGGCTTCCACGTGAAGTAAAATGGCTATTGTGGAAGTTTGACCAGAAGAATGACTTAGTCTAATGTACATTTAAATGGATCACTCTGATGTGTTGAGAAATGCCCAAGTTTGGTAGGAAGAGGGGAAATGTGCATAGAAGCAGGGAGGCCTATTAGGAGGCTGTTGTACCAATCCAGGCAAAAGATGTGGAGACTCACTCAGATCCAGGTGTTAGCAGTCAAAATGGGGAGAAGTGGTCAGATTGTAGATTTATTTTGAAAGTAGAGACAGTGTAATTTACTGACGTATTGAATGGGGGAAAATGTTGAAAGGTGAAAAAGGAATGTCAAGGATAATATCAAGGCTTTTGGCAAGACTAACTGGAAAGATGGAGTTTCCATCAATTGAAATGCTACGTTCTGCAGGTGGCACAGATTTGGAGGAAAAAACTTAAGTGTGAGATTTCTATTAGACTTCCAAGTGAAGATTTGAGTTGTCAGTTGGATATATAGTCTAAATTTGAGAAAGCAGTCTAGACAAAACATATAAATTTGAGAACTATCAGCATAAGTAAAAATTATTTAAAGCTGTGAGACTTGATGAGATCATTAAGGGCTTGAGGATAGATGGGGAAGAGAAGAGGTCTGATGACTGAGTCTTGGAACCCTCTAACACTATGGGGATCAATATCAGTCTGGATGGATTTATACCATATTGATGATTCCTTTTATCATTAGGAGAATTTCAAGGGCCTGGCTAAGGAGGAGAACTTTTAATATAAAACTGTATTGTTTCTATAATAAATGTATAATAGTTCTGGAATTTAAAAATATGTTAGTATTGCAGAGAGGACTTCCAGCTGTAGCTCAGATATATAAAGAAGTTGTCAACTCATCACTGCTGTCTTTACAACAAGAAAAAACTTGACAACTAAATATCAATGAATATTGATATTCTTACACACATAAGAGAACTGAATTTGAAGGGCAAACCTTCATTACAAACCTAAAGAGGCAGGTACCTGCAGAGAGACATAAACTGAAGCATTTGCTTACCTGGGGCTGAAGCTTCCAGATGCTATATAACCACGTGAGGAACATGAAACTAGAAAGTCTGATGAATTGCTGGGGTGCCTAAATGTAGGCTAGCAAGAGTGTGTACAGCTCCTTGAGGGCCACAGTCATGGGGGATGAGGTATGGCTTATACTTGTCTAGGGTTTTCTTTCAGTTAGCACACTAAGCTCTTATTAGGAAGACTGGAGATAACCCAGAGAAATCTACTTACTACCTTTTCTCTCACTTGGTGATTGTAGGTGTTTCTAAAGGATATTTTCACTGGATATAAGATTCTGGGTTGGCAGGTTTTTCTTTTTTCTCTCACTCCACCCAATTCCCTGAGTGACTATAACGAGCATAGCACCCTGAGAACCTGTGATGGGCATGTAGTGTGAACAAGAAATAAACTTTTATTGTTTGTATTTTAGCAAAAAAAAAAAAAAAGTTGCCATTATAACCATGGTAATTCTTGAAAGCAAGCATATATAAATTTTATATTTTATATTACATAGAGATTGGGAAAACCATTGGATGTCTTGAAAAGAGGACTATCTGATTTACCCAATAAAATTATGTTCTTTGAATATTAATCCAGTAGCATCAGGACCTGGAGGACAATTGACATATAAAAGAAATGTAGAAAGAAGGCAGCCAATTGTGTCTGTTAACAGACTAAATATGACACACACACACACACACACACACACACACACACACACACACACAAAAGAGGTCTGTTGAGAGTTTTAAGTTCTGCCTGGAAATTTCTACTGATTTGAAGATGAACCTTGATTGAAATGTAAACTTTTAACTTCCAGGAGGCTGAGTAACATACACAGCAGGAACTGCCAATATTGTTTTAATAGACATGTCTTGTAAAGGTGAATTTCAGTGAGTTTTCAGAGCTGTCTGAACCGTATTATCACACATTTTAAGTACGTAGGTCAATATTATCATTTATATATATTTTTATTTATTGCTGTATTTTAATGATTATTTTACAAATGCTTCACTAAGAATATACTGAAGTCCCCTGATAATTTTATACTCTTTCTTAGTTTTGTTTTGCTTGAGAAGTTTTAAATTTTAATCCCTACTTAGGTACTTTAAAACTGTTAAAAACACGTGCTTTGAATGAAGAGACTCCCCCCTGCCCCAAACAAGCTTTGTGCAGGCAACATGGCTGTTTATTCACCTGGGTGCAGGTGGGCTAAGGCCGAAAAGAGCGTTGGTGAAGGGCAGTGGGATAGGAGTTGGTTTTATAGGTTTGGGGTGGGCAGTGGAAAGTTACAGAGTAAGATCAGGTACAGTGGTGGGGGTAGAGTAGTTAAGATGGCAGGCTGGGGTGAGGAGTATTTACACTATTATAAGAACAGTTAAGATGGCAGGGTGGGGTGAGGAGTATTTACATTATCATAATAACAGTTAAGATGGCAGGGTAGGGTGAGGGGAAGCTTCTGTCCCTGGGAAGCTCTGCTAGGCCATCAGGGATAATGGCAAATGCAGGGGGGGTTGGGTGTCATCAGCCAAGGCAGGCAGGACTTTAGACTTTCTGGGTCCAGGCTTGCACCCGGAGGCCTGTCAAAAACCTGTCTTTTTTTTTCTAGCTTACACCTTGTATCATCTCTCTTTCCTTAGAGCCCAGACATCTTGCTAGGCCATTAACTTCTTTCTAACATTTTAGATACTCCTATTTTTTTCCATATTTGATTATTTATTTGTGAATCTCAAGAACAGAAGTAATCTGTCCCCAATGCATGCAGAGAGCTGGAAAAAGTACAGACGTATACAATTAAATGGAAGGAAGGAAGGTAGGAAGGAAGGATATGAATTATATCTCTAAATTTGAAACTTTAATGCTTATGTCTTTATAATAATATATAATAATTTCGTATGCATCTGTGCCTAATAAAGATATTTAAAAATGTTCAAAAAAATAAAAATACTTGTAAATACATACATAAATATATATATAAATGTGTGTGTGTGTGTGTCTGTGTATGTGTGTGTGTGTGTGTGTGTGTGTGTATATGTATATATATAATTTCCTTTTAGAAGTCAGGTACTCAGACCAAGACGCAATTCATGCACATGCTAAACTGTGAAACTATTCATTTGCCTGTGGTGTTATTGGCTGGCAGTTTTAGTTGGCTCAGAAAAGTAATCTTACATAAGGAAAGACCCTCCCTCCATGAGCAGCATTGAAAGTAAAAATTTAGGCATAACATATTGATGATCAAATCTATTGAAAATTAGCTATATCTTTTGCATACCGGTGCAGTAAGGTGTGACAAGTTACTAGTAGGATGAATAGCTGAGATTTTCTGGAAAGAAGAGGACATTTTGCCAATGTAACTTGTATTGTGCATGGTCCTGTCCATGGTAATACCCACATACCTTCCAGCTGTAAACAGTAGATCATATTAAAATTATTCATGGGTCTTTCAAAAAGACTTAGACTCCCACACAATAGTAGTGGGAGACTTTAACACCCCACTGACAATATTAGACAGATCATCGAGACAGAAAATTAACAGAGATATTCAGAACGTTAACTCAGCTCTGGACCAAATGGATCTGATAGATATCTGCAGAATTCTATGTGCAAAAACAACAGAATATACATTCTTCTCATTGCCACATGGCATTTACACTAAAATAGATCACATAATCAGAAGTAAAACACTCCTCAGCAAATGCAGAAAACTGAAACCATAAAAAGTCTCTCGGACCACAGTGCAATCAAACTAGAATTCAAGACCAAGAAATTCACTGAAAACCATACAATTACATGGAGATTTAATAACCTACTCTTGAATGACTTTTGGGTAAATAATAAAATTAAGGCAGAAATCAAGAAGTTCTTTGAAGCTAAGGAGAACAGAGATACATTCCAGAATCTCTGGGACATAGCTAAGGCAGTGTTAAGAGAGAAATTTATAGCACTCAGTGCCTACATCAAAACATTAGAAAGATCTCAAGTTAACAACTTGACATCACAATAAAAAGAACTATAGAACCAAGAGAAAATCAACCCACACAAATATAAACCACCATCAGAGAACATTACAAACACCTCTATAAACATAAACTAGAAAATCTAGAAGAAATGGATAAATTCTTGGACACACAGACACTCACAGACTGAACCAGGAAGAAGTAGAATTTCTAAACAGACCAATAATGGGTTCTGAAATTGAGGCAGTAATAGCCTACCAATAAAAACAACTCCAGGACCAGATGGACTCACAGCTGAATTCCACCCAATGTACAGAGAAGAGCTGGTACCATTCCTATTGAAACTATTTCAAAAAATTGAAAAAAAGGGGACTTTTCCCTAATTCATTCTATGAGACCAGCATCATCTTTATACCAAAACCTTGCAGAGACACAGTAAAATAAAGAAAACTTTAGGCCAATTTCCTTGATAACATTGATGCAAAAATCCTCAACAAAATACTGGCAAACTGAATCCAGCAACACATCAAAAAGCTTATCCACCACAATCAAGTAGGCTTCATCCCTGGGATGCAAGTTTGGTTCAACATACACAAATCAATAAATGTGATTGATTTATCACATAAACAGAACTAAAGACAAGATACACATGATTATCTCAGTAGGTGCAGAAAAGGCTTTTGACAAGATTCAACATCCCTTCATGTTAAAAACTCTCAATAAACAAGGTATTGAAGGAACATACATCAAAATAATAGGAGCCATTTATGGCAAACCCACAGCCAACATTGTACTGAATGAACAAAAGCTGGAAGCATTCCCCTTGAAAACTGGCACAAGACAAGGACGCCCACACTCACTATTCATGTTCAACATAATATTGGAAATGTTGACCAGGGTAGTCAGGCAAGAGAAAGAAATAAAGGGCATTCAAATAGGGAGAGAGGAAGTCAAACTAACCCTTTTGCAGATGTTTAAAAAAAGCAATGGGGAAAGGATTCCCTATTCAATAAATGGTGCTGGAATAACTGGCTATATGTAGAAGATTGAAACTGGACCCCTTCCGTACACCATATATAAAATTTAACTCAAGATGGATTAAAGACTTAAATGTAAAACCCAAAAGTATAAAAACTCTGGAAGACAACCTAGGCAATACCATTCAGGACATAGCCTGGGCAAAGCTTTCATGATGACAATGCCAAAAGCAATTGTAACTAAAGCAAAAATTGATAAATGGGTCACAAACTAAAGAGCTCTGAACAGCAAAATAAACTATCAACAGACAACCTACAGAGTGGGAGAAAATTTTTGCAAACTATGCATCTGACAAAGGTCTGAGACCAGCATCTATAAGGAACTTCAACGAATTTACAAGAAAATAAACCAACCACCTTAAAAACTGGGCAAAGGACATGAACAGACACTTCTCAAAGGAAGACAGACACATTGCCAACAAGCATATGAAAAAAGGCTCAACATCACTGATCATTAGAAAAATGCAAGTAAAAACGACAGTGAGATACCATCTCACACCAGTCAGAATGGCTATTATGCAAAAGTGAAAAAAAACAGATACTGGTGAGGTTGTGGAGAAAAAGAATATTTATACACTGTTGATGGGGGTGTAAATTAGTTCAGCCATTGTGGAAGACAGTGTGGCAATTCCTCAAAGACCTAAAGACAGAAATACTATTCAACCTAGCAATCCCATTACTGGGTACATACCAAAAGGGATATAAATTATTCTATTATAAAGACAGATGCATCCGTATGTTCACTGAAGTGCTATTTACACAAGCAAAGACATGGAATCAACCTAAGTGCCCATCAATGACAGACTGGAAAAAGAAAATGTAGTACATATACACCATAGAATTCTATGCAGCCATAAAAAATGAGATCATGTACTTTGTAGGGACATGGATGGAGCTGGAGGCTATTATCCTTAGCAAACTAACCCAGGAACAGAAAACCAAATACCACATATTCTCACTTTTAAGTGGGAGATAAATGTTGAGAACAGATAGACATATAGAGGTGAAAAACACACACTGAGCCTACCAGAGGGTAGAGGGTAGAGGGTGGGAGGAGGAAGAGGATCAGGAAAAATAACTAATGGGTACTAGGCTTAATACCTGAGTGATGAAATAGTCTGTCCAACAAACCCCCATGACACACATTTACCTATGTAACAAAGCTACACATGTACACCTGAACTTAAAAGAATTTAAAAAAATTTGTTCATGAGTCTTTACAAAATCTTAATACCTGAGTCTCAGGATTGAGATTCAAGGCAGGAATGGGGACTGGAGAACTTTTTTCAGAGTTGATAAAGAAGCAACTTGGTACTTTGAAAGAAGGTATACATTTTTTTTCCTTTACCTCTTTGTGGTGGAGGAATATCCTGGAATCACTGATCTTTAAGACTCCCAGGAATTTTCAAGTTGTATTCTGTTACGTTTAGATGCAAAACAGTCTAATGTAGAATTTTCCAAAATGAGCTCCCTGAAAGGCTGATCTTCTTTGAAAATGTTAGTAACCACATATGATAAGTAGGTAAACATTAATGAGTTTCTTTCAAAGTATGTTTAAAACTCTAAGAAAATCACTAAAAAATGTAAATAGTTCTTACTAGTATGTAATACTTTTTCATTAGAAACACAGTACCAAATCAAGAATGCCAAGGAGAATGAGAAATCATTATTTTGATTTGTTCAATAAATATTTTTTAGTACCTACTATATACCTGGTATAGTTGTAGGTGCTTTGGATACATCAGTGAAATGCATTAATGCATGACTTTAATTCTGCAGCATTTATTAAAAAGACTCTCTAACTGATGTTTGCTGGGTTTTTAAAATATCATATAATGTTCTTATGTATTCATTTTTCATACAAATTTATAAATGCATTAAATAAACCAGTCTCATTTGCTTTATTCATATGTAAAGTTAAAAATAATTACATATCGATCATTTCTTACAGGACTTATTTCATTGACTTTTTAAATTCTTTTGCTGTCAAATACAAGCGTGAATTTCTGTGAACATTGGAGATTTTCAGTGCATTTGAATTAAAAGACTATTATGAACAGAAAATGACCAATCCATACATGAAACTTCTTTATAAGTGAAAGCTTTATTATATATTTCTTTGGGAAAACCTTTTGCCATCAGAAAATGAAGGTTCTGAAATAAATTTGAAACAAATTTTTATGCAACTTAAGCAAATTTTACATTGGTAAATCATGAGATTTATTAGAATTTTACAAGTATTACAAATGTAACATACTTAAAGCTAAACGAGAAATAGAATCTCTTCTGGTTGATTCGTTGACATGAAAGAGTTTCTGGTTCAAACTTCTCTAAGTAGATCTTTGTAAACATAAAAAAATAGATAGATGGATATATATAAATAAATATATAAAACTAACTCATTTGACTCTTATTTGGTCCTGTGAGTTGGACTTTTCAGGATGTTTTCTGCGTTACATTTCAGGAAGTTTCTTGAAATAAGGATGAGTATTTGTTGTTATGTTTGTCTGGTGAGAACAGTCTGCAAATAGTCATCTGTGTTTCATAAGGATCGCTTCAACTTTTTGTTTTTTGTTTTTTTGTAGAGGTGGGATTAGACATAATTTCAAATACTCCTTCTTAAAAAGGGTCTGTAGTCATAGGAATTTAGGAAATGTTCATATAATGGCTTTGAGCAGAGGCTTTGAATCAGACTAACCTGGATTTAATAAAGGTCCCTAGATATTGTGGAACCTCATACCCAATTCTCTTTGACTTTGTTTTGTCATTTGTTACATCAAGATATTAATATTTAATATACAAGTTTGTTAGAAATCAATAAGATAATGAAGTTTTTGTCATTTGTCACATAAAGATATTTAATATGCAAGTTTGTTAGAAATCAGTAAGATAATGAAAGTGCAAAGAGCTCCTCACTGGACCTGCCTTATGCTAAGGATTATATTATTTATGTTATTACTGTTATTATTAAGTATCTATTATGTGTTAGGCTTGGAAATAATAAACAGACTATTGTACTGGGCTTAGATTTCAAGTGTAGCATCTAGTTGGAGAATAAAGAGTTTATGCTTGAATTAATAACTAAAAGTAAAAACAGTAGTATGGATGAGAATAGACAGTTTTTTAAAATGTATGCTTTGGAAGTTTTTGTTACATAAATATTATAAATAGTCCTGAAGAATTCTAAATCTAAATCTCTTCATGTATGTGACCCATTTATACTGTTCATTAAGTAGAAAACAGCTCATAGATGACCTTCAATAAAGTTTGTATTGATTGCTAGGTTTTGAGGAAACAAAAACAAGAGACAATTCAATTTTTCCAGCTTATTTCATTTTGAACAGTAGAAAGGTGTTACATCTTGTTGCTGTCAAGTGGAGCAGATTAAAGGTCAGGACAGCATGCAAGATCTGTTTCTCTAATAGGAACATTCCAGCACACAGGAGTGGAGGATGGAGTAATTTTTAGTCTGTGTTTCTCATGAAAGTCAAGGATAGCATAACATTAGAGGTACTTTTTTGGTGTCATGTTTATTCAGTAGCTTTGACCGTAGAGTTTTTTTTCCTATTGAGTGACTATATTCTAGTTGGAAAATGTGATGTAAAAGAAATTAGTGAAGAAAAATGCAAATACTATTGCATGTCCCCAAGTAATTTGTGCTTTTTATTACCCCCAAATTCGTGAAATGTATTCCTTTGTAATAAAAAGTCCCTGCACCTGGAGTTAACCTTTTATTTTCCTTTCTTTTTTAAATTACTCTGACATGTAATTGTAAGATACATATTTATGAAGAGTTGAGAAAAGCTGGAATCAAATTTTCTTGTTCAGCCTACCTAGCTGCTTATGGCTGATCTCTGAGATAACCAACTTGCTCACATATGCTTCTAATGATTTCTATTACATAGTTAGGGAGTGTCACTCTGTCAGTACTAAATGTGATTTGTGAAATTAATGACACAAGGAAACGATGTAGCTCTGATAATAGTTGCAGCTATACATATTAGCTGATTTTGAAGAAACGGTGGAATTTAGTAAAATATTTTCAGTCACTTGGTATTTTTCCCTCTACTGTTCCCCTGGTTTACGGCAGTCTAAGCATATCAAATTACCTACTACTTGTTATTGCAAATGGTACCTTTAAATTTCTGATTTTAGGTATTACTTGACCCATATAAAAATACAAAATGACTGATTGTTGGAGAGTCTTTGTGTTTTTATGAAAAAATTAAAATATGTGTGAGAGAATAAACTGCTGATTATTCTCTATAAAGCCTTCTAATATATCTTTCTGACTTTCTGTAAATGGAACATGAGTTGATGTCTATCTCCAATTCTATGTATTTTTAAAATAGTGATTAAGTGATCCAAAATGAAATTTCATCTTAATAATACAATCAAATACATAAACATTCACAAAGAACTACTTCAGAAAAGCAAGAAGTCATTGGACTAGAGGGAACCTTTAAAAAATTTGAAAGCTTCTTTGACAGGAAAGGATAACTGCTGTACGTCTTTCTTATTGAGAGTAATTTTCATTCACATTTTGTGTATTTTTAACATTCAATACCGGTTTATTATGATAGATATAACTCCTGATATGCCTAGGGGAAGGCATGGGAGAGGGCTTGTATGGAGCTTCCACACTCCCTCCTGCTATGCCACCCTCTTAGCACATCTGTGTTTTCACCAACCCAGAAGCTCTTCATACAAGTTTAAAAAGTTATTAATAAAAGATCTTGCAAGACTCTGAATTTTCTTACCTTCTTACTCATAGGATCAGGCAAATTTCAATCTCTTTGTGAAAATGCCAACATGATGAGAATTAGCAAGGCAGAGCAGTGGGGTGGATAATTCTAATAATAAATCATGAGCAAAAGTAAATGGTGATGGCTCTTATGATATGAAATAACCTGATGGTGGCAGAGGCCTCTGGGAGAAATAATCTGAGAATCTCCCTGTGACAATTTTAAGGACAAATTTTAAAAATTGAGACTATTTATGCATTTTTGTTGTATTTAGAAAAGCATGTGCTTAAGTGGAAGGAAAAAAGAGAGGGATACTTCCAGTGTTGGATGGTTAAAATCTTCTGAAATCTATATTTATTTTCAAACTTATTTATGATAATGAAATAATATTTAATGCTGCAGCTATCATGATGCAGTCAGATTTTTTTTTTTTTGTAAATTGTGAAGAAAACATGGTTAATAGATTTCAGATAGATATCTGGATTCATGTGAAAGAACTTAAACGATTTCGATAATCATTCTGTTGAGGAGAGAATCGTATGTGTGATCGTGGGTTTTATTTTTCTCATGTGTAAAATAAGATATATAATCTGAGTCTCAGGTGATTCCAGATGTTTGCCATTCTTCACATATTGATATTATGTTCAAGAAATCAGTAGGGATAAGGGAGAAGTAAGGATAACAATTTGGTTCTACTTAATAACACACACTATTTGATTATTAACACTGCACACAAGTGTTAATACAACTCATTTGCTTTGGAAGGAAACTGTAATGCCCAAGATTCAAGCACATCTTCCTTTGGTGATGGCATTCATTCATTCAACCAATATTTTTGTAGTGCCTATTGTGTAGGCATTCTGGTAGGATTAAAACTTTAAGGAAAAAAAACTATTATAAAACTCCCTTACAAGGAATACCATAAATTGAAATTTAAACATTATTTAATAATTTTTTTTTGCATTAGAAAAGAATTTTTTTTTATTGTACTTTAAGTTCTGGGGTAAATGTGCACATCTTGCAGAATTGTTGCATCGGCACACACATGCCATGGTGGTTTGCTGTCTCTATCCCCTGTCACCTACATCAGGTATTTCTCTCAGTGTTATCCCTCCCCAACCTTCCAACCCCCACCCTGCTGTCCCTCCACTAGCCCCCTCAACCATCAACAGCCCCCAGTGTGTGATGTTCCCCTCCCTGTGCCCATGTGTTCTCATTGTTCAACACCTGCCTATGAGTGAGAACATGTAGTGTTTTGTTTTCTGTTCTTGTGTCAATTTGCTGAGAATGATGGTTTCCAGATTCATCCATGTCCCTACAAAGGACACAAACTCATCGTTTTTTTATGGCTGCATAGTAGTCCATGGTGTATAATCAAAACAGCATGATATTGATACCAAAACAGAGATATAGACCAATGGAACAGAACAGAGGCCTTGGAAGCAACACTACACATCTACAACTATCTGATCTTTGACAACCTGACAAAAATAAGCAATGGGGAAAGGATTTCTTGTTTAATAAATTGTCTTGGGAAAACTGGCTAGCCACGTGCAGGAAGCTGAAACTGGTCCCCTTCCTTACACCTTACACTAAAATTAACTCCAGAGGGATTAAAGATTTAAACATAAGACCTAACACCATAAAAACCCTGGAAGAAAACCTAGGCAGTACCATTGAGGACATAGGCATAGGCAAGGACTTCATGGCTAAAACACCAAAAGCAATGGCAACAAAAGCCAAAATAGACAAATGGGATCTAATTAAACTTAAGAGTTTCTGAACAGCAAAAGAAACAATCATTAGACAACCAAAAGAATGGGAAAAATTTTTTGCAATCTACCCATCTGACAAAAGGCTAATATCCAGAATCTACCAAGAACTAAAGTAGATTTACAAGAAAAAATATCCAAAAGTGGGTGAAGGATATGAACAGACACTTTTCAAAAGAAAACATTTATGAGGTCAACAAACATATGAAAAAATGCTCATCATCACTGGCCATTAGAGAAACGCAAATCAAAACCACATTGAGATACCATCTCATGCCAGTGAGAATGGTGATCATTAAAAAATCTGAAGACAACAGACATGAGGATGTGGAGAAATAGGAACACTTTTACACTGTTGGTGGGGGTGTAAATTAGTTCATTGTGGCAGACAGTGTGGTGATTCCTCAAGGATCTAGAAATAGAAATTCCATTTTACCCAGCAATCCCATTAGTGAGTATATACCCAAAGGATTATAAATAGTTCTATTATAAAGACACATGCACATGTGTGTTCATTGCGGCACTGTTTACAATAGCAAAGACCTGGAACCAACCCAAATGCCCATCAGTGATGGACCGGACAAAGAAAATGTGTCACATATTTAAGAAATTTTATTACTTGGCAGATAATAAATGATGCTTATTGAGTGCTATCACATCCAGGCACTATTTAATTCACTCTAGTTATTGACTTATATCATCCTCATGGTGCTCCTATGAAGTAAATGTCATTATTTCCCCCAGTTCACAGATGAGGAAACCGAGGTATAGAGAAAATAAGCAATTTTATCAAGCTTTTAAAATTGGTAAACGAAAGAGTGTGATTTGACTCCAGAGCTCTAGTGCCTACATGCTTAAAGGCTACGTTGCACAGCTTCCTCATTTAGATATATTACAGAAACAAACAAATCTAATTGCAGATGTGTCTGGCTCAACCCTTTTGTGAACATACTAGTAATGCAATCAGAAGACTTATATCCTCAGTTTTATTCTTTTATAGATTTTATATAGGACCAATGACAGACTTTCTTCATTTTCCCCAATCTCTTAATAAAAATGATTTTCATTAGAGTGTATATGAGATTATGATGATGGATTTCCTATTATATTAGAATTATGTTTTCATAAATTCAGATAACACTGTACAGTTATTGTTGAATACTATTCTCTATATAAATGTCCACCAATCAAATTTTAACTATTCAAGGGTGCCTTCCTTTCAAAATAAGCAGGAAGATTATGTTTTCAAGAGTTAATTAAACCACTTTGAAATTACAAAAGACATAATGTAGAATTGATATACAAAGTCTTATACATTTGTTCTGGCAATACCTTTATTCAACAAGAGAGAGGAATTTATTCTCTACAGATAACCACTGCTCACTCATAAAAAGTTCAACATGCAACCCAGAGATGTAGGCTCCTCATTTTGAAAATACAAACTGTTTGCAATGAGAGTATCTCTAGAAGAAATTGTTTCTTAGAAGGAAAGATCATTCTGTCTTCCAGGAAAGGGAAACTCCATGACTTTTCTTTATTCTAAAAACGTAGGAAAGACCCTCAAACCTCAAAGCACATAAAGGAGACTTAGCAAACAATATTTTTTAATATTTGCAGAAAAACATAAAAACAGCATTATTACTGATGTTTATTTTCAAAAAATATGGTAATATCAGACATTTATTGGTAACTTCCTGCATTGCAATACAGAACACTTTTTATAATGAATATAAACTCATTATATAGATGAATAAACTGAGTTGCAAAGAAGTCATATAGGAAACTCATTCAAGCCCTCTGGAGTCATGTCCTTCCATAGTGTTTTATATTTACTGTCTTGTAGATTTTATTTATATTTACTTTTTTGTAGATTATATTGTATTTACTTTCTTATAGATATTTCTTGTAGATATTATTCCAATATTATAAATATTTTGGACATTTGCTGCTCTAAAAGTCTTTTTCCTTAAAGAAAATTTTTCATATTGTATTTCTTTTTCTCTTTAAAAATTGTTTTAAACTTAAAGGGAACTTTACAGCCCATTGTAGCCACCTTACTCTGTATTGTAATTTGCTTATCTCAAACATTTTGCATGCTATTATGACTATAAATATATCATTTTCAACTTTAATTTGTGCAAATTAAAAATGACTGACTTTTATTTTGCAGTTAGCAAATAAGCTTTCAGACTGACCAAAATGCTTTTAAGGGTCACATTTATGTTTAAAATATTATATGTCTAAAATTTCCATTGGGAAAAGTTTGATTCCATTATTATTATGTAATAGCCAAGGGAATGTCAGTTAAGTACAAATTTAATAGCTTTTCTAGGTAGGACTCCAGAATTAGTGCATGAAGGGAATACAGTTAATCTGTTTGAAGAGTTCATTAAATTAGGTTATATATAGAGGAGCTTAAAAGCATCCAGAGGAAAGCATAGAAACAATGCAAATTACTTACAACCAAAAAGATTGATTTATGATGAATTATTAAAGATAAATGGATCTTAATAATAAATTCTCTATAAACAGAGTATATATCTAATACCAAGTTGCTAAGTTCAAAGAAGCTTTACCTAATAATTAATGAGGACTGGAAATACTCTAACATCCTAGATATAGTTGCCCAATTGAAGATGTTATAGAAAATTACCTGAAAATGGGAAGCTAACTGAGCTTATCCAAAATTTAGATGATGACTTATTTTTTCAGGTTGGAAGATAGGGATGAGGCCGGGCACAGTGGCTCATGCCTGTAATCCGAGCACTTTGGGAGGCTGAGGGGGTGGATCATGAGGTCAGGAGATTGAGACCATCCTGGTCAATATGGTGAAACCTCATATCTACTAAATATACAAAAATTAGCTGAGTGTGGTGGTGTGTGCCTGTAGTCCCAGCTACTCCAGAGGCTAGGGCAGGAGAATTGCTTACACCCAGGAGGCAGAGGTTGCAGTGAGCCAAGATCATGCCACTGCACTCCAGCCTGAACAACAGAGCAAGACTCCATCTCAGTGGGTGGGGGGAATACCGTTGAAGAACAGGAAAATGAATGATTACAGTGGGAAGTAGTATGGATGAAGGTAATCATAGGTGATAGGAATTTGTTTATATAACTAATTTTTTTTTTATTAAGATTTGGCATCAATAATGCCTGGGCTGCTATGGATTTGACCTAGGTAGAAATGACCACAACAAATGCATGTGTACAAGTCCCCCATTAGTCAATGCTGCTTTCAAAATTCTGCTGGAGGGTGAACAAGATTCTTCAATTCTGTTAGCTGTTACCTGATATTGATAGTAAATTTATGACTGCCTTATAAAAGTCAAGGACATGACAGGCGTAATTATTTCCTCTGAGCCTAACACAGTGCCTGGCATCTAGTTGGATTTTAATAAATAATTGATAGTGAATGAATGGTATTAAATTTATAAGATGTACCCTCTTACTGCAGGTGTACTTTCCATATTATTATTAACTTCATGAAATAATAAGGACAACACACATAAACTAATGACTTCCTTATACACCCTCTCCCTTACCTTCTTTATTCCTTCTCTTTTCTCTCCCTCTTTGCCTACCTTCCTTCCCTCCTTTTTTCTTCCTTTCTGCCTCCCTTTCTTCCTTCCCTTTCTGCTTCCCTTTCTTCCTTCCTTCCTTCCTCCCTCTCATGCTTCCTTTCTCCCTTCTCCTTCCCTCTTTTCTTTTTTTCTTTCCTTTCCTTTTTTCCTTTAGCAGTGGAATCATTAGCTAAAATAAAATCTTTACCAGAATTACAGTAAGCACAGAAGAAGAGGAAGACAGCCTGATTGTAAGGTTTTGGAGACTCTAACTCAGATTTTCCTCCATTTCAAGAGGCGATTCCATGGTTCAGTATGGCACAGTTTGCAAATCACTGAGATAAAGTTCAAGTAATTGGAAATTATCACTTTTCCATGTAAAAATGGTAACACCAACAATGGAACTTTTTGTGTGTGCAAGTGGGGCCTGTAAGCCATAGCTTGAAATATTTATTCTTCAGTTGATAAATTTAACACATGAATGAACATTTCAGTTTGTGATTACATAATGCCAAAGAGATAGGTGGTTTGGGTCAGACACATGAAAACTAAGTTCTGACTGGAATAGTTGCCAGTCCTAACACTTCATATTTTTAATGATCTATCTGAGTACATTTAGTCTAAAACTTTGTGAACTATATATGTGTTTTAAAAATTAGAGTTTGAAAAGCAAATGTGAAAAGCTGAAGTAAGGTTCTATATCCTTGTGAGAATAAATTCTAGTTATTGTAAAATAGATTAATTTTAAATATATATGATGCAGTGTGTTATTTTAATATAGGTCAAATCCAATGGCAAATTTTTATTCTTAGGCAGTGTTTTATTTGATTTAATATTTATCTTAAAAATGAACAGTTATGACTTCAAATGATCTTATGGTAGTTTCCAATAGATGGTTTTCCTCATTTGTCTCATTTATAATTTAAAATATTTTTATAATTCTTGTGACACTTGTAAAGAGAGTAAAACTCTGTTTCAGAAAGCTTATCCATTTGCTAAAGTTTGTATTGCTCTCTCAGCTATTCTTTGAAGAACCTTAATATTGAAAGAAAACAATGACAACTTTTAAATTCCCCTGCTTAAGTAAACCAGCACATACTGGTCTAAAAAATTGAGATGACCTGAATCTTTAAATATAGTTTTTTTTTTTTTTTTTTTTTTTTTTTT
>NW_016107597.1:1364438-1371862 GCF_001604975.1 Cebus imitator
TATTGTATATAGTTAGGGCTATAGACATGGTTTCATGTTTAAATGATTATTTCTTTCCTTTTATAAATAATTTAAAGAGGTATATATCAGTTTCGTGTTCAGAGGAACACTTCAGAATAACGACTAGATATTTGGCTGTATTTTCTACAAAATTATCTAACAGAATGAACATATTTATTCAATAAGTATATATTGAAAAAGCTACCTCATAAGTAAAATGAACAATAAAAAAATCAATGATATTTTCCAATTTTCCTGATAATGATTTATACTTGTTGAACTATGATGTGTGATAAACTTGTTGAACATGCCCTAATTTTCATTATTTTACATTCATGCATTAACTTGAGCAAGACCGCCAAGATTTATTTATAGGTGCCAGTCCAGAAAGTTTTCTTGCTGTGAAATCCTAGACCTGATGTTTTAACATATATATGGACCTTGAAACCATGTTCATTCAGTGCCTATGACCGATCCCTTTAATGAATGCTTAACAACTTACTTAAACCAAACAAATAATTAGTCTCAATTACAGAAGTGTAAATTTGACTCTAATTAATGAATGTGCCAGGCTCTACAGATTGGTTTAAGTGTAATTGATCTTAAGGCCACTGAGATCACTTTAAGGGTTGGCAAAATGACAAGAAGTAGGAAGTGACTCAGATGTAAAAATGTGCAGTCCTAGAAAGATTAATTGGTGTATTAGTGATCAACTAGTAGGTGGCTGATGTAATAATGATATCCCTATATTAAGAGGCCTCAAAATAGGATCACCAACTCTAAACCTTTTGATTGTATACAATTACTATGTCAAATATACTCTTTTAAAAGAATATTTGTCACATTCATTTGTCCTTTTCATTTTAGTTTATTTTCATCATTAAAATAAAAACATCCTATGGGAAGTATATTGATGTTTTACTTTATGCTTTGAAATGTTCTCACTGAACTGTGTTGGTAGGTCTGGGTGTGGTAAATTGAGCGGCTTATGTTAAAAAGACAATGACTGATTGCTAGCTAGTATTTTTCTACTTCCTTTGCTGTCAGCAAAATCTGATTTTGTTGCTGTTAACTTCTCCCCACTTTGATGGTGAAATCTGGAAGGACAGAAAAGAAGGGTATTTCCATTATTCTATTACATTTCTTCTCTTTTGAAGAGCTTCTAATACTCTGAATGATGGGTTAAAAAGCTAAGATGATTTGATGAAGCTGAATGGTGGGAAAAAGCCAAATTATGGCGTATTCATTTTATATCAGTGCGTGAAAGGTCACTGGATGAGGGAGAGACAGGCAAAGTCCTAGATCAAGAGAGTGAGATGTGGCTGCTAAGTGGGGAGTCGAGAAGATCAGAATACTAGGGAGTCTTTGTCCTTTTTCTGAATATTCCCTGCCTATGTTCTTTTCTCCCTTCTTTCTCCCCTACCTCCTAACCCTGGACAACTGTCCTAATGAAAAGATTTTTCAAGAAAGATGTCAAAGAAAATAGAGTTTTTTAAGAAAAATGTCAAAGGAAATTGTTGAATGAGGCACAAGGGCAGCATGACACCAGAGTGGAGGAAAGTGATAAAGGCACTATTTAGAACTTAAGCCCAGAAAACTGGGGCAAGAATCAAAGCAACGCTATAGGCAGGGATGAGGTAACCAGGGCCTGAAGATAATCATAAGGAGCTGGAGTCTGAGGCAGGAAAAAAGGCAAGTCTGGTTAAGAGGTTTAAGGCAGAGGATGACCTACTTAGAAAAAGATCTTTTCAACAGCCAGACTTCGGACTAGAGGGGATGTAGGTCAAGAGACTTGAGAGTAGGTTACATTCATCTGAGAGGAAGTTGTTGTGAGTAAACAAGAAGTTGTAATTATACCAAATTATGAGATCGTTCAATTAAGTAGTCGTGTGCAATAACATTTCCTCCTTAAATATTTTAAACTTTTTTTTAGCAGAGTTGTTCATTATACATCAAATTTTAATGTGTGTTGTGTTGTGTAGTACAACTTCATTTAGACTATCTCAGTGGAAGAACATTCTAAATTTATGAACATTCTGAAAGAGTTGAAATTTTACTTCTTGTAAGTATATAAATAGGATCAAGTTAACCTTTTATACTGTGTGAATTCCTTTGTCATATTTCTTTGAGGGCTTTTAAAAAGATAAGAATAATGAATATGAAAGGGATTTTCTAAAAACATGATTAATTCAGGTAATTGAGGTAGTTTGAGATCCTAAATAATTTAAGCATTCTTTCTGCTACCTCATTTGGATTAATAATTTGTTTCATAATACAGCAGGATGGTATAGTCTTAAACACATAAATTCTGGAGGCAGATTACCTGGATTAATTCCTAGCTCTATAATTTTCTACCTGTGTGAGGATATAGGATCTTAATATTTATGTGTCAGTACTCTAACCTGTGAAGTAGACTAATAGTAGTGCCTATTTCATAGAGTGGTTACAACAATTTATTATACAGGTGTGTATGTGTCTAATATATACAGGTGCACACACAAAGTTATATATACTAGGACAGTAACAGAAACAGAAAATGCTTATTAAATATTTATGATGATTAATGAGTAATGTTAACAGTAATTATATGTATCCTAAAATACTTCTAAAAATAGTAATGATAGTATTAATCCAATCCTAATTTTAATAAGAATCTTAACAATATTTTTGTATACCATCCCCCCAGCTCCTCCTGCCGTTTCTTTTTCCCCTTTATAGTAAAACTCTGAGCTTGCTCTCCTCTCATTTCTCTTAGACCTAATCCAGCCTGGGTTTTGGAGCTACCACTCCAACTAAACTATTCCTACCAAGGTCCCCAATGTCCTCCACATTGCTGAATCAAACCCAGTTCTCACTCCTTAAGGCAGATAGTTTGACCTATCAGCAACAATTTATCACCTACTTCTTTGATGATATACTCCCTTAACTTGTCTTTCAGAATTGACTCTTGGTATACCTCCAGACTTAGTTTCTGTTCCTCTGTTTTCTTTCTGATTTTGTCGACTCTGGTGGATCTCTTGATGATGTAAAAAGCCAGTCTCATTCCTTGGTCCTCTTCTCAATTCATGTCCTTAGTCATTTCACCCAGTACTGTGGTTTTAAATATAATTTGATTGTTGACAACTTGACTAACTTATTTTCTGTTTCCAACTCCTCTCCCAAATTCCAGATTCGTACATCTAACTCATTACTGAAAATTTTCATGCAAAGCACTCATAGGCAATTAAAATTTAATATGTCCACAGGCTGTAGAGCCAATATCCTCCTCAGAACTGGTTCCACCAACACCCGTTCCCTTATTAGTTGCTATAGTTCCATGTGTCTCGTTATTCAGAACAAATTTCTTTGAGTCATCCTTCGCTTCTCTCATTTTGTCATACTCCACATCAAACAGTTTTCACTTTCTATTGGCTTGACCTCCACAAGAGATCCAGATGGTGACCATTTTTTACCATCTCTACTGCTACCACCCTACTTTAAGTCACTATCATTTATCTCCTGAATTTATGTAATGACATCTGGTCTGCCTGCTTCTGCTCTTCCTCTCTTCAGATCTATTCTCAACACAGAAGTCAAATGTCAGCAAAATCATAGCACTCCTCACCTTGAAATCCTGCAGTGAATCTACAATTCATTCATAATAAAAGCCACAGTGTTTATAATGGCTTCCATGGATTTATCTAGTGGCCCCCATTATTTCTTCTTATGTCATCTACTCCAGTTTCCCTGTCATTCATGTTACTCTAGCCACAGTGACACCTTACTGTTCCTGAAACATGCTACACATGTGCCTACCTTAAGTCTTCTCATTTGCTGTTCCCTCTGCCTGAAACAATTTTCTCGTATGTAATCCCCCAATTCCTTTTCTTCTTTCAGGTCTTTACCAAAGTGTCATTTTTAAAAATGCGGCTCTTCCTCTAGTTTTAAAACTGTAACTCTCTAACTTCTGACTACCACCTCTGGCATTTCCCATTTCTCCTACTCTCCTCTAAGAGCTTAGTATATGTTCCAACATCATGTACAATTTACTTATTTATTATGTCTGTTATTTTGTTTTCATCAGTCTTCTACTAGAAAGTAAGCTCCATATGGGCAGGAAAGATTTTTCATTTACTGATTGGATCAGTACCTATTATTTTGTAGGCTCTCAATAAATACATGTCAAATGAATAAGTGAATGAGTATTCTGTTGGGTTTTTCTCTTCCCTACAAATATTATGTTGAAAAGCGTTTTCCACAAATGCAGATGTTACACATGATATAGGCAGTGAATGTCATCTGCTTTCATTTGCTAATACAACAGGTAAGCTCAACATGAAAATTACTTACCATGGCATCCAGTGTTGCTCTCCACATCTGGAATGTCTTAATCTTATCAACTGTTACTTCTCTATCAAGTTCTGTACCACGTATGAAGTTTTTCTTCTCTGGACATTCTTGCCAACAGTGATTTCCATTTCCTTAGAATTGGTATAGCATTTATTTTTCTTACTATACAATTTAGCCAGTACATTTTATATTAACTTTCATTGTTTTGACTCTTCAACTAGCTTGCCAAGTCTTGAAGGGCAGAAATCACATATTATGCCTTCTGGTAAAGCAATGTATATGTTCATGCTCCAATCTATATTTTTGAAAAATATTTTAAAAAGTAATTTTCCAGGAAGATTCCTCAGAATCTTACGAGTAACTCAGGAGCAGTGTCTAATGCCTGTAATCCCAGAGCTTTTGGAGACCAAGGTGGAAGTATTGCTTGAGGCCAGGAATTCAAGCCCAGCCTGGGCAACATAGCAAGACCCCATGTGTACAAAAAAATTAGCTGGGTGTGGTGGCACACAACCGTAGTCCTAGCTACTTGGGAGGCTGAGGCAGGAAGATTGCTTGAGCCCAAGGATTCAAGGCTGCTGAGTTATTATCATGCCTCTACATTCCAGATTGGGCAATAGGGCAAGACCCTGTCTCTGAAAGTATAAAATAAAATAAAAAATTAGAATCTTAGAGATAAATTGCTTGGAAACAAGATAAACTAAAGTTTCAAAAAATAATACCTAATATAAAAGTGTCATCCAAAAACATTTTTTGGTATTAATGATTTAAAGTATTTTCCCTTTCATGTTTCCTTCCTTATGGGTAAAGAATGTGGAATATCAAGCCATTTTTCTTGAATTTTGTAAATATTACCTATTGATTATCCATGAAACAATATGCCATTTTATGCTTTTTTAAAAATTCAAGATATTATACAGCAGTAAAACATTTAAGTATTTGCTGAATCAAATGCTCAAACTGGAAAGAAATGATAATTAGAATGTATACAATCCTTGCTCATTAAAATGGTGACTCATAGATGATATTCATGAAAAAGTTCTCTTTTGCCTTATAAAACTCTTCTACTTATCTGTTAATATACACAGTTCATTTCCTACAGTTGCACAAATGTGTGCACATTAAACATTAAAATGACCTTGTTTATGTTCCAAACTTACAAAGCCAAATAAAGTCAGTGGTAATGACAGACCTTTAACTTTTCCCCATTGTTCTTAATGGCAACCATTGCTACTAAGACAGCCTGTACAATTATTCCGTATCCCAGGAGTACAAACCGTACGCTGGAGAAAAAAGTAGGCAAAATAAGCTTGATGTATTAACATTAAGAGACTGCAGGTTGTATTTTGTTTCATAGATTTGAGAGAATATTTTTAGTTTGTTTTTTCACTTTTTTTTTTCCTTCAGAAGTGAGTTTTGCATGTTTATTGCCTTGTGTTATACATGCAACAGTAGATTTTCTTGACTCTGTTTTTACAAAATGTCGTGGATTCTTCCATTCCATTAACTTCTTTGAATGTTATGAAAAATGAGTATTATGAATAGTGTAGGAGACTTGAGTATTTAGAGAAACTGAAGAGATTTGGAGGGGCTGCTAAGTTCTGGATATTTCTTTTCTTTTCTTTTCTTTTCTTTTCTTTTCTTTTCTTTTCTTTTCTTTTCTTTTCTTTTCTTTTCTTTCTTTCTTTCTTTCTTCTTTCTCTCTCTTTCTTTTCTTTTCTTTTCTCTTCTCTTCTCTTCTCTTCTCTTCTCTTCTCTTCTCTTCTCTTTTCTCTTTTCTTTTCTTTTCTTTTCTTTTCTTTTCTTTTTTTTTGAGATGGAGCCTTACTTTGTTGCCCAGGCTGGGGGACAGTGGTGTGATCTCGGCTCACTGCAGCCTAGGCCTCCCAGGCTCGAGTGATTCTCCTGCCTCAGCCTCCTGAGTAGCTGGGATTACAAGTACCCGCCACCATAGCCAGCTAATTATTTTTGTCTTTTTAGTAAAGTAAAAATATTGTTATATTTTTCATCATGTTGGTCAGGCTGGTCTTGAACTCCTGACTTCAAGTGATCTGCCCACCTTAGCCTCCCAAAGTGTTGGGATTACAGGTGTGAGCCACTGTGCCTGGCCAGCCCTGGATACTTCTGATGTCCTTTCATTTCTCTAAGTATTAAGAGAATAAACAATAAAAGAGTAGTAATCAACAAACTTAATTGATTTTTACAAGAAGGTTTATATTTCAATATTTTAAATTTTTAACATTTTTAATATGGAGATTTTTACATGATTTATGTTATTTCCTCTTTAGTATGTCTTTTTTACTTCTTAAAGACACAACAAATATGGATTATTAAACTCGGATGAACAACTCTTTCGTTATAAAATAATTCATCCAACAAAACAGCATCAGATGCCTCCTTAGTGCTAAGCATTCTGCTAGTCATTGGTGATACAAGTTGAATGAGGCAACCAATGTCCTAGGCTTCATATTGTTTACATTGAAGTGGAAGTGTGAGAAAATTAAAAAAATTAAATATAATGTAGAAAAGAAGGAAGGAAGGCAAAAAGAAAGCAAATAATTATTCAGATAATTGCTAAAACAGAAGTACACAGGTATAGTGAATAGCAATTTGTAGCCAGAAAATCACTATTAATATACATCATTTCTTACATGTTTCCAAATATATAACTCTTCCAAATAGCCAATCTATTTTTTTTTTAAATCTTAGAACATTATTTACAAATGAGTTTATGGGAACTAGAATGTCCTACAGGACAGAAAAATTTGGCCCAAGCTGCCCAGTTTTAGAAATCTACTTTATGTTAACATTATTTTGCTTATTTGACAAATATTTACTAAATACCTATTATGGGCCATACACTGATTTCAGTAATATAGCAGAGAACAAACGTCCCTGACCTCATGTATCTTATAAGAAGTAGGTAATGATTGTAGTAGATCAGTGGATGATAAGCACTCTGGACAAAAATGAAGACTGGGGGAGAGTTATGTGGTGTCTGGGTACAAGTTGTTGGAATTCTTTAGGGTGGCAAAAGAAGATCTGACTGAGAAGCAGTCTTTTCAACTAAGTCCTGAAAAAGGTAAGGGGGGTGAGTT
>NW_016107597.1:1371872-1377597 GCF_001604975.1 Cebus imitator
ATTAGATACAGAGAAATGCAGATCCAAAGGCCATAAGGCAGGCATCTTACTGGTTCAAGGAACACCAAGAAAGTCTGTGCAGCTGCAGTAGAGTGAGAGAGCGAGGTTTGTGCAAGATGAAATTAGAAAGGTAATGATGTTGGGAGTGCTTTTTGTGGGCATTCGAGCCAAGAATGAAACAAAAATCTGCCTGATACCAGGAGGCAGCAGATGACAGCTGCTTGCCTGTGTCCTTGCATGTGGGTTGTGTCATTCCTAGGTAATTGTTCTCATTTCTGACCATGAGTGTTAGTCTTTTCTAATTAGCATCCTAATTATTTTCTCCATCTTATCTTATATTTGACTCTCTAAGTGATTGTCCCGTATGCATGTCCCATCTTATATTCCCCACTTAACTTCCTTTGGTAAAAAGACAAAAGTCCTAAATGGTATTCAAGGCCCTTCATAATTTGATGTTTCCAAGATATCTACATATCATTCCTCCTCTGGGTCTTGACACTTGTATTTCCCTCTTCCTTAAATGTTGTTTTCCCATTTCTTCCCATGACAGCTTTCTTTTAATCTTTTAAATTCCTATTTGAATGCCATCTTCACTGAAAGACCTTCCTTTCCTGACCACTCTGTCTAAAGCAAGCGACACCAAGTGTATATTTTCCATTATTATTATGCTGCAATTTTCCTCCTTACCACAATTAGAAATTACTTATTTTGCTTTCTCTTTTGATATCTGTCTCCTCAGTAGTATGAAGCTTTGTGAAGGCAATGACCTCGTTGTCTTTACACCTCTGTACCAATGATAAAAGCTAACACGCATTTAATGCTTGCTATTTCCCAGGCACTATTCCCAGCACGTTGCATTCACTAATTCATTTAATACTTAACCATATGAGGAAGATACTATTTATTAGTCTAGACTAGGCTATCAGGGCACAGAGAGACAGTAACTGGACTCCAATTCCATGGCTAATGGAGTAGAAGCGACAGGATTTTAACTCAGGCAGTCTGCCTCCATGAAATCAATGTACACTCTGTGCATCAGACAAATTTGATTATTTATTGTGGGTACCTTATACTTTCTATCAGCTGAGGCTTTCAATAGTGCTTCCTCTGCCAGGAGTGCTTATATCTTCTCTTTTCCCTGGCCATCTGCTATCTCTCTTTCTAGTTTTCATCTACTCTTCATCTCCTTTCCAAGGTTTTTATGATAACCGCCTCCTTCCCTGTGCAGACTAAATAGAAGCTCCTCTTTGCCTGTCCTCTTTGCTTCTATATGATCATTTAACAATCATTGCGCTATATTTTAATTACTGATTTTCATATATCCCCTAGACATTGAACTCCCAAGTTGGAGACGGTGTCTTTTTTTTTTTTTTAATTCCCAGTGCTCATTATAGTTTATGGCATAAAAAGTTGTTGCTCAATAATGTTTGCTTAAATGAATGTGTGACGCACAACATTTCAACAGCATACTCAATAATATCGTAGAAATCTTACCTGGTACAAAAAATACTAAGACATCGGTCCAAGTACAAATCATAAATCCAATAAACCCATGATAATAGTTTTGAAGGAAGAGAGATTTAGGTTTAGAAATTGTCAACAGCCTGTGTCACTGAAGAGAAGAATAAGAAAACTGCTGTCTGAATCACTGAATTTACATGAAGCTGCTTCAGACAAAGAAACTAATTTTAAGTGAGAATGAGGAAGGACAATGAGCAGAAATTAGAATTAGCAGAAGGACTTGGAGATAGGGTTCGACTTTCTGTATATCTGAAACTTTCAATAGGTAAAATTTATAAACTATTAATATCTCCTATATGAACCATATTTTGTTCCTTCAAGTAATTTTTTTAAAAAAAATATGTCATAAATTTATATTTTTCCCTTCCAACTTTTAGGTTCAGGAAGTACATGTGCAGGTTTGTTATGTGGGTAAATTGTGTTTTGCTAGATTTTGGTGTACAAATGATTTGTCACCCAGGTAGTGAGCTTGTTATCCTATAGGTAGTTTTTCAATCCTCACCCTCCACCCTCAACTAGGCCCCAGTATCTATTGTTTCTCTCTTTGTGTCCATGTATACTCAATGTTTAGTTCCCAGTTCTAAGAACATCTATAATATTTGGTTTACTGTTGCTACGTTAATTTGCTTAGGGTGATGGCTTCCTTCCATGTTGCTGAAAGGATTTGCTTTCATTTTTTTTTTTTATGGCTATGTAGCATTTCATGCTGTATATGTACCACATTTTCTTTATCTAGTCCACCACTGATGAACATCTAGGTTGATTCCATGCCTTTGCCATTGTGAATAGTACTGTGATTAACATGAGTGTATGTGTATTTGCACATATTGGTCTGTCGTACATAATGATGGACTGCATGCCATCATTTGGTAGAATAACGTCTTTTTCTTTTGGATAAATACACAGTAATGGGATTGCTGGGCTGAATTGTAGTTTTAAGTTTTTTGAGAAATCACCAAACTGCTTTCCACAGTGGCTGAACTTATTTATATTCCTATCAGTAGTGTTTAAGCATTCCCTTTTCTCCGCATCCTCGACAACATCTGTTATTTTTTGACTTTTTAATAATATCATTCTGATGCATGAGAGATGTTATTTAATTGTGGTTTGAATTTGCATTTCTCTTATGGTTACTCATGTTGAGCATGTTTTCATGTGCTTGTTAGCCATATGTATGTCTTTTTTTTTGGAAGTGTCTGTTCATATCATTTGCCCATTTTTCATTGAGATTGTTTGATTTTTGCTTGTTGATTAAATTTCTTATAGATTCTGGGTATTAGACCTTTATCAGATGGGTAGTTTGCTAATATTTTCTCCCATTTTGTAGGATGTCTGTTTATAGACTTTCAAGTAATTTTCTAAACATGCTTTACAAACCTTGAAGTACATGCAAATATTGTAGATGGGCAGACTATATTAAAACAATTTTCCAAGAGATTCCTTATCTCATTTTGTTGAATGTGAGAAAGCAAGATGAGGAGGATCTGTAACTTGTGATATAAAATAGGGCACAGTCAAATCTAATCTTACTTGAGATCCTCACTTCACCTTAGCAAATAGATTCTTTCTTTCGTACTCTGCATTATAAGTATTCTGCATATATTAGTTTTTTTATCAGCACATATAAACAATTTTATAACATAGTTCTTGAATTAAAAAATTATTTTGCTCCAAATACCTATTTCATAATTTCTTTTTAAAGTTTGATTCATTCTTCATGACATTCATAGTTCTGAATTTATATTTTTACTTCTTAAGCAGGAGATTTATATTTTTGTTTCAAACTAGTGATATACTTTAGTCTATCTGATCAATTTCAGACTGAAATTAATAAGTGAACAGTTAATTTGGATGTTAGTAATGGGAAATTTTAGTTCTCTAAACAGAGACTGGCAGAACATCTCACTGGGACATGATGTGAGAGTAAAATTTTGCAGTACAGAAAATGACTATGCCTTCTGACTATACCTGTCAGAAGAAGGTAGCCTACAACTAGCCAAAAATGATCAAACTAAGATTTATGGACCAAACAAAGTAAAATACTAGTAAAGGGCACTGAAATCCATTTTGATTTATCAAAGCTAATGCCAGACAAGATGGCAACCAAAGACCAAAAATAAATATGTTTAATGCAAGCTCTTGGCAAATAAGGAGACAGTATCTCTCCAGTTCAACAAAGTCAATGGATTTTGAGTACATGCATGTATTAGGCATTGTAATTGATAATAGGAATACAAAGATGAATATGTGTTTTCCTGTTTTCATTTCCCATAGTCTTCATTGGAAGACATTTATATTTCCACCTTCAACTTCTATTTTTAAGTAGTCAAAGCAGAGGGAATCCATTATGTAGTAGAAAACACAATGGATGTTCTAGATTTAATTAGTGGAGTCAATATGAGTCTTTTTTGGAGAAGAACAACAGAAATGTTTTAAATTTTTTGCCAAGAAGTATGGAGTGCATATTATTTCAAATGACTGTTATGGCAAGAAAAAGTGGATTAGTCATATAAGTATTCAACAGGCACTTAAGGAGACCAATTCTGTTCAGTTAAATCATTTCTGTTCTATAGATGCCAAATCATTGGATTCTATTTATTAAGTGACAGAGACAACTTGAAGAGTGCAAAGAACATACCAGTGTCAGATACTTGAAGTTTAGTATTTCTTCAGTCATTACTCAGTCTTTAGGAACCTCAATTTATTTTCCTATAAAATGGATATAGTAATCTCTACACTTTGGGGCTTTGGTATGAACCAAATGTAATTAAATACATCAAAGAACATTGTAATCTGTAAAGTACTATTCCTGAAAAGAATGAATTTAATGAAGAATCATAATTGATTAAATATAATTCTTCCTTATCGTTAACTTTTAAAATACTGCTCAATTTGTCCTTTTCTTCTCAGCCCAAGGAAGTAAATGGTGAATTTCAAATAACTTTTAATGGTCATCTATTTTCAAAGTAGAATTTATGATTCTGTGTGCCCAATTTAGTTCTCTTCCTACTACACCTTGGTGCCTATTGATACTAACCTAGCTTAAGCACTTATCACTTCCTGTTTTTAAACCTTAAAATTGTATCCTTATCACTTCCATTTATCTAAGATCTCTCTTTTCAGATCATCCAGCACATAATCTTTAAAGTGATTTTTCCAAAACATAATTTTTACAATATTGTGGAAAACATTTGTTGTTTGAAGTCATACAGACAAAGCTAAACCCTTTCTCTTACTAATTACAAGACCTAGAACAAGTGATTTAATTGTTGAGCTTTTGTTTATTTCTCGGTGAATGATAGTGTCTTTCTCCTAGAGTTGAACTGAGAACAACCAAATATATAGTTTGCACAGTGTCTGGATTAGACAAATGTTCCAATTGGACCTCTACCACCTAATCCTGACTCACTTTATAACTGAGTAGTTTTATCATCATCTGTGGGATAAGTATGAAAATACAAACTGCTTTGTGATTTTGTATACTCCAAAATTTTTCTAGCCTTCTCCATCACCGATTCTTTTTCTGCTCAAACCATTTGTTTGTTTGCTTATTTATTTATTTAATGGTGTACAACATGATGTTTTGATATATGTGTGTGTTGTGAAATGATTATATCAAGCTAATTCATCAAATCTTTTATTTCATCCAACTGGTTTCTTTAATTTTCTGAAATCCCTATACTATTCACTTGCTCTTGTGGTCTCTACAGTATCTTCCCCTATAATTATGTGAATCCTATTAAGTCTTCAAGTCTGAACATTTGCTAACCTTTTTCAATAAACCTGACTACTTTCAACTCAAACTGCTACTTTTAAGTATCAGAAATATTTACTAGATCTTTATCATTTATATTTTTCTTTCTTTCTCTGTCTCCTTTTCTCCCTGCCCTTCTTCCTGCCTTTTTTCTGTCTTTCCATCTTTCTTTCAGTACAGATTTCCTTTCAAAATGTATTATTAGTTCCTGAAGGGTAAAAAAATGTCTTTATATCTTCCCATGCACCTATGATGGAGAGATAGGGACCAATCAATAGTTGTTAATTGTTTGTACTATGGGGTTAACAAAACAAATTAAAACTAGTATCTGTTAAATGTTCCAGGCCTTAACTTAAGAACTTTACTTATATTAATGCATGTAATCTGCCTGACAATTCCATAAAGACATGCAGACTGAAGCTCCGAGACATGAGGTAATTTGCCCAAGGT
>NW_016107597.1:1377729-1380815 GCF_001604975.1 Cebus imitator
GACGGGGTTTCACCATGTTGACCAGGATGGTCTCGATCTCTTGACCTCGTGATCCGCCCACCTCGGCCTCCCAAAGTGCTGGGATTACAGGCTTGAGCCACCGCGCCCGGCAGGTCTTAAATTTTATAAGCAGTATGTGAACCCAGGCACATTCCTGTCAAAGCATATGCTCTTAAGAACAAAGGTACTGTGATGTTTTTGCAGTTTTGGAAAAGGATCCTTGTGATTCTAAATAGTGTTTTCAAAACATGGTTCTATGTGTGTCTATGCTCAAAATGCCAATAATGTTTATTACAAATTAATAAGGATTCATAGAGCACTATTCTAGGTGCTGGGAATGAAATGATAAACACAGCAGAAGAGGTGGGTAATTTTGTGAAGCTGGCTGGTGAGAGACGGACACTGAGCACATAAATTAGAAAATACAAAGTAATGATAAATTCTATAAATAAAATAAACCATGGCTATGGATTGGATTAAGATGAGTTTATACTTTGATTTGTGTGGTCAATAAAGGCCTCTTTGGGTAAGTGACTTCTTAGCTGAGACCTTATGTTAGAAAAATAATTCTAGTTGGCATAAGCACAAGGAGACTTATTAAAGGCAATTAGATGGCTTACTAGAGATTTAAGCCTGGATGCTTCTTGGAAAAGATCAGAGTGCCAGGAGCCACACACCTTTCATAAATATACCCAACCACACTAAGAAACCACTTAGCACTGATGCTGGTGGTTTCCAGGTAACCTCAGTTTCTTGAGATACTTGAAATGGAGATAGTATTAGAGTGATTGCAATTAAGATGGAAGAGGCATTTAAGGTATGTTTTGCATGTAAAGTTTACTACAGAATTTCTCAACTGGTGGCAAAACAGGTTAATGGAATGCCATGATACTGATCATATGAGCCTTTAGGGTAGGACCCAGGGCAGGCCTAATTCTCAGGTTCGTTACCTTCAGCTTTAAGCAGCCCCCCTTTTTCCTCAGTCTGCCATGCCGTGGAAAAGATTGGGGACCACTAGCTTATAGTATTGTCTTAAGAAGGTGGGATAGAGAAGAATCAAAGATGAATTATGGGTGTTTAACTTGAGTGACTTGTTGGCTCATGGTGCCACTTACTATTAAGGAAATAGGGCAGAGCAAGTTGTAGAGGGAGGGGAATAAAAGGTTTTTTTTTGTTGTTGTTGTAAAGATGTGAGGTTTATGAAATTTAGTCTTTAATATGTAGATGTTAAGTAGGTAGATGGCTACATAAAACTGGAGTTCAGGAGGGCAGTTAAATGTGGAGATATAAATTTGAAAGTTATTACCATAAAGATGCAGTGTAGGAGCTTGGGACTGAATGAAATTACTAGGGAAGAAAACAGAAAACAAAAAGAAATGATTTTAAGACTCAGGCCTTGGATGCATAAACATTTCGAAGTAGAACAGACTAACACTGTGATGTAATAGTGGAGGTACAATATAGGAAAAGAATTCTTGATGTGATGTATATTTTAAAAACTAGAGAACATAATGCTTACACAAAACTAATGCATTTCTACACGTGTAATTAAAAGAAAAAAAATAGTTTGGAATAATCCAGTAAATTATAAAGAAGACTGACCAGGTTGGGGAAGAAAACTTTCATACTAGGACAAGCTTTTTTTTTTTAAAGAACTTTTTAAAAAATGAGGCCTAAGAGAAGATATCATCAAAGCTTATAAAATCAAAAATTGTATGAATAGGCTCAACACATTCTTATTTACTGAAGTCAAAATACTTGAACCAGGAGGCACTCCCTGAGGTTTTAAAGAATTACTTTGAGGACAAAATGAAAGGAAATTCTATTTTAACCAGTGGGTAGTAAACTTATAAGACTCTTTATCATAAGTGGTAGAATGGATTGAAAATATAAATAGTTTCAAGGTGGAATTCATGGACAATAGATACACAATAGGTTGTTTAAGGAAATGGAATATTTTAATGAGTGGTACATCTCTAATCTTTTAATTTTGATATCCTATTTTATAACTATCTTCTCTTAAAAAAAAAAATTCAAGCCAGGGTTAGAAAAGAAGGGATATAGTGTGATATATTGTCAATTTTTGTTATGTTATCACACATTTTTAAAGTGAATGTTCTGAATAGATTCCAGTTTTCTCAAAATAATTATTATACCTTATGAAGACATACAACATCCTTGTAAGAAGAGCAATGCTTTTTATATGTTGTAATAAGTAATTTATTAGAACATTTATTCACAATGATGAATTATCTTAAACAATATGGTGAAGTTAATTTCTGATATAAAAAATCAGGCTTTACTTGCAAAATTCTTAAACTTTGATTCGTATGTCTGTTTTTCTTTAAAATGTCCCTAATTACTGACCTCATTTTATTCATTGTGCCATTTAATTTATTTATGACGCTATTCTTTTCTTCTAATGTGCTCTTCTATTTGACTAATCATGTTCTCTTTATTCTCTTTTTTTGTCTTTCTGCTGGTTGGGAATTACCTATTCTATATATACATTTCTGGGCCCTTATCCTTAAATTTATATCATTCATAATTAATGACATTCTATTCTAAACATCATAAGAACAGTAGAATGTTTAAATTCTGATTTCTCTTCTATCATATTTCATATCGTTGCCTGATATTTTGCTCCTATACATTGTTACCCCTCCCATTTGTTACTTTTTTATGGTAGCAAAATATTTATAATACTATTTTCCTCTTATGAGTTCTAATTCTTCTTTCTGGATCAAATTTCCTCCTTCCCCAAGTACACATGTTAGCAACTACCTTTGTAAATCTATATTTCATTCTTATCCTTGAATAGCAGTTCAGCAGGGGCCAGGTGCAGTGGCTCACACCTGTAATCCCAACACTTTGGGAGGCTGAGGTGGGTGGATCACTTTACCTGAGGCCAGGAATTGAAGACCATCTTGGCCAACATGGTAAAACCCTGTTTCTACTAAAAACACAAAAATTAGCTGTGGGTGGTGACACATATCTATAATTCTAGCTACTTGGGAGACTGAGTCATGAGAATTGCTTGAACCCAGGAGGGGGAGGTTGTAGTGAGCAGAGATTTTGCCACTGCA
>NW_016107597.1:1380846-1386839 GCF_001604975.1 Cebus imitator
AAAAAAAAAAAAAAAAAAAAAATTCAGCAAGGCATTGTATTCTATATGTAATACTCTTTGTGTAATTGTCTTTTGCAGATAATGTATCTTTTCTTTTTGCTGCTCTTAAGATTTTTGTCTTTCATGTTCTGTATTTCCATAACTATATGTTCTGAGTATTTATACATTGGAACTTGGTATCCACCTTCAAGTGAGGACTCTTGTCTTTATATAATTTTGGAACGTTGTCTACCATCATCATCTGAAATATTGTTTCCCAAATTCTCTCTAGTCACATTTTCTCTGATTCCACTGTATGTGCATTGAATATTTCCCTTTTATACTACCATGTCTTTTAACTTCTCTTTACATATCTTCCAATTCACTAATTCTCTGGTTCAATCTAATCTATGGTTCATCACATATTTTGAGAGCTTTGCTAAATTCCTTAATTTGTTTTTAGAATTTATGTTTGGTTATTTTCAAATACATGTGTTTTATATGTCATCTTTCTATTTTCTACTTTTATTTCTATGGCCATTTGAATCATATACACATCATGAATAAAAAGAAAAACAAATTGTTCTATTAGTAATAGTTCTACTTGGGTATCCATAAAAGGAGAATACAATGAGAAGCCATATGTTAGAAAGATAAAAAAAAAAAAAAACAAAACATAAGAAAGAATGAAAAAATTTAAAAAATATAATAGGTGGTTGGATTTGAAGTAGCACCTTGTTATTTCTCTTTCTTGCATTTGGGTTTGCCCATTTTTAAAAATAATCCCCATCCCTTATACCTCAGTCGTTCCATGTGTTTGAAAAAAAAAGAGGAACGGTTATCGTGGGCGTATGGTAAAGGAATACTCCTTCTACAATTTCTCAGGACTACATGTTCAACAAAATGTATTTTTTAATTTGATGGAACAAACTTTTTCACAAAAGAATATTATACAAATATAAAATGACTGACTTAGGAATTACCAACAAACAACTTGAATTTACAAAATAAACCTACAAATGTAATTTTTTCCTTGAATAGTATTTTATTTAGATTTTTAATTGACACATTATAATTGTATATATTTATAAAGTACCTTTTGATATTTCAGTAGATGTGTACATTGTGTAATGTTCAAATTAATATACTTAGCATATCCATGACCTAATAGATTAATCATTTCTTTGTAGTGAGAACATTAAAAAACTTCTAGCTATTTTGTAATATGCAATACTTTACTGTTAACTATAGTTACCCTACTGTACAGTATGATACCATATTCCTCTTATCAAATTGTAACTTTGTACTCATTGACCAACTTCTCCCTTTCCTCCCCTCCTTACTCTCTGTTAATCACTGTTTTATAGCTCACTAAGATCAACTTTTTAAAAATCCGCATGAATGAGATCATGCAGTATTTTTCAATGTGTCTGGCTTACTTAATGTCCTCTGGGTTTGTCCACTTTGTCTCAAATGACAGGATATCATCTTTTGTTATGATTAAATAAGATTCCATTGTGTAGATATATCACATTTTCTTTATCCATTTATTGTTGTCAGGCATTTAGGTTGATTCCAAGTCTTGGCTATTGTGGATAGTACTACACTAAACAGGAGTGCAGATACCTCTTTGACATACTCATTTCAGTTCCTTTGGATATACACCCAGTAGTGGGATGGCTGAATCATATGGTAGTTTGTTTGTTTGTTTGTTTTTTTGAGACAGTGTCTTGCTTTGTTGCACAGGTTGGAGTGCAGTGATGCAACAATCTTGGCTCACTGCAACCTCTGCCTCATGGGCTCAAGCAGCTCTCTGCCTCAGCCTCCCAAGTAGCTGGGATTACAGGCACCTGCAACCACACCCAGCTATTTTTTTTTTTTTTTTGTATTTTTAGTAGAGATGGGGTTTCACCATCTTGGCCAGGCTAGTCTTGAACCCCTGACCTCATGATCCACCTGCCTCGGCCTCCCAAAGTGCTGGGATTACAGGTGTGAGCCACTGCACCTGGCCAGTTTTATTTTTAATTTTTTCATGAACCTTCATACTGGTTTTCATAATGGCTGTACCAATTTACAATCCCACCAACATTTTGTAAGGGCTCCCCTTTGTCTACATCCTCACTAACACTTGTTTTCTTTTGTCTTTTTGATAATAGCCATTCTAATAGGAGTAAGATGGTGTCTCATTGAGGTTTGGATTTGCATTTCTCTGATGATTAGTGATGTTGAGCATTTTTTCATATATCTGTTGACCATTTGTATGTCTTCTTTTGAAAAATGTCTATTAAGGTATTTTGCCTATTTTAAAATCAGGTTATTTGGGTTTTGTTGTTAAGTTCCTTATATATTCTGAATATTAACTCCTTGTCATATATATAGTTTACAAATATGTCCTCCCATTTTGTGGGTTGTCACTTCATTCTCTTGTTTCTTTTCGTTTGCAAAATCTTTTTCATTTGATGTAGTTCCATTTGTCTATTTTTGCTTTTGCTGCATATGTTTTTAAGGTCTTATCTAAAAAAATTTGTCCAGCTCAATGTTGTAAATCATTTCCTCTATGTTTTCTTCTAGTAGTTTCATGGTTTGGGATTTTACATTTAAGTCATTCATCCATTTTGATTTGATGTTTGTGTATGGTGAGAAGCAGAGGCTCAGTCTCATTTTTCTCCATGTGGATATGTAATTTTCCCAGCACCATTTATTGAAGAGAATATCTTTTCCCCAGTGTGTGTCATCGGACCTTTGTCTAAAATCAGTTGGCTGGAGATGTGTAAATTTATTTCTGGGCTTTCTATTCTATTCCATTGTTCTATGTGTCTATTTTTATGCCAGTACCATGCTGTTTTGGTTAATATAGCTTTGTACTACATTTTGAAGTCTGATACCTCTAGCTTTGTTCTTTCTGCTCTGGATTGATTTGACTAGTCTGTATTTTGTGATTCCGTATACATTTTAGGATTGTTTTTATATTTCTGTGAAAAGTGTCATTGGTATTTTGATAAGAATTGATTTAAATTTGTAAAACTATGTGCCACTATCCTTAATGAATATAGATGCAAAAATTTCGGACAAAATACTAGCAGACTGAACAGCTTGTTAAAAAGATCATTCACTTTGATCAAGTGAGATTCATCACAGAGATGCAAGGACATAACATACACAGATCGATAAATGTACCACACCACATTAACAGAAAGACTAAAAAAAGTGGTCATTTCAATAGATGCCGTGAAAGCATTTGACAAAATTTAACATCCCTTCATGATTAAAACTTTCAACAAATTAGATATAGAAGGTATGTACCTTAACACAATAAAAGCTGTATGTGACAAACCCACAGCTAGCATCATACTGAATGGAGGAAAGCCGAAAGATTTTCCTCTAAGATCAGGAACAAGAAAAAGATGCCCACTTTCACTATGTCTATTCAACATAGTATTACAAGTCCTAGCCAGAATAGTTAAGCAAGAGACAGAAATAAGAGACATCCAAATTGAAAAAGGGTATGTCAAATTGTCCCTGTTTGCAGATAACATGATCTTATGTATTGAAAACCCTAAAGACTCCAGCAAAAAATTTATAACTAATAAATGAATTTAGTAAAGTTAAAGGATATAAAATAAACATACAAAAATTAGCAGCATATGTAATTTTATTTATAATAGGTAAAAAAATAAAAGATACCTACAGGTAAACTTAACCAAGGAGGTGAAAGATCTCTACATGGAAAACTAAAACACTGATGAAGGAAATTGAAGAGGATACACATAAATGAAAAGACATCTCATGTTCATGAATTAGAAGAATTAATATTGTATATATGTATATTTCAACTCTATTTTACCTTTCAAAATATGAATTTTGTGTCAGAATAGTTGGAGACAGATGAAATAATTTTATTAACTTGAAGTCAAAAACTTTTTCTGATGAGTGGATTCTGTTGACCTATATAGGAAAAGCCTATATGCAATGATCCCTTCATACATAATAAAGAAATGATCATTTCACTGTGATTTATACATAGCAGTTGCTTACTACAAGTTTGAACAAATGAATGATTAATATTTGAAAATTAATAACTTTCTACATTGCATTTTTTTTTTTTGAGATGGAGTCTTAATCTGTTTCCCAGGCTGGAATGCAGTGGCAGGATCTCTGCTTACTGCAACCCCTGCCTCCCAGGTTCAAGTGATTATCCTGCCTCAGCCTCCCTAGTAGTTGGGATTACAGGCATGTGCCACCACCCCTGGCTAATTTTTGTATTTTTAGTGGAGACAGGGCTTCACCATGTTGACCAGCCTGGTCTCGTACTTCTAACCTCAAGTGATCCACTGCCTCAGCCTCCCAACGTGCTGGAATTACAGATCTACATTGTATCTTGATGGCAGTATAACTATTATTTTTTTAAATTTTAGGATTTTTAGGTATCTTGTGTATTGTACAGTGCCTTCACTTAAGAATGGAAAAATAAGATGAAGACATTTTGTAACCTGTCCTAGCTACCATGTTTATAAATAGCACTAAAAGTAAAATGACTGAATTCTTCACTTCTTGTTTTTATCATTGCTCTAAATGTGTGTTTTCCACCATTTATATTATGAAATAGCTCCACCATTTGTATTAAATATGAGAAAACTTTTAATATAAATCTTTACATAGCATGTTAAGTTTAATAGTTATATTTATATCATATTTGGAGTATTAGCTTTCATCATAGTCCTTTGTTATGTTATTCATATTTTTCTTGATGCTGACTGATGGGATGAGTCATTTCTATACACTTAGTATTAACCCTTCAGTAGTTAAATAAGTAGTATTTATTTTTAGAACCCACACAATTGTTTCTGAACTTGTGAGGTAAAGTCATACATTTCTTCTTCAGTTTAAATAACTTTACATCCTAATATGTATATTTGGTTGATAAATATATTGATTAGGACAAATCCATTTAGAAGTAGTTATATATGTAAGAGGATACTTATCAGGAAATGAGCCAAAAATGTTTGTCAGTAGTACTGGTTAAATATTGAATTTATATGTCGTAATTTGTCAGTCTGTAAGTATGAGTATGATGTCTTAGCACTTGAGATAATTTAGAAGCAGCTCTGGCTCTAGATTACCTAGCGGATTTCTCAACGCTGGCCATAGACTTTAATTCAACCATGATTCTGTGTTATGTTATATAGTAAGATACTATTTCCACAGGCCTATGAATTTGTTATAAATCTGGAATCCTGTTTTTCATTGTTTTTGTTTTACCTACTTCATTTAATCTTTTCTACAGTATGTTTTCTTCTCCCAGAGGCCCTTTTGACTCTTAAATATTTATATACCTTTTACACTACTTCAGAATATCATTAGCGATATGATAGCTGTTACTTCTGACTACTTTTTAATTTTCTTTTAATAAGCTTCTGTAAATGTGTTCTTTGCATGTATGTTTAATCTATTAATTAGCTTCTAGAGTCTCCTACTTAAACAGGTGCTATCTTTCTTCTGTCCAAACTTGTATAGTAATTAAAACCAGAAGTGTGTAATAGAAGAAATTTCACATACCATCAATTTCCAGAAAATACCCAAATATTATTTTTTATTCATATGTCTGCAAGCTTATGTTTTGTAATTAAATTCTTCCCTTAAAGCGTCTATGTAAAAAAAAAAATTGGTCTTTCCTTTTTTAGTCATAAATATTTGATTTCCAGTTTCTCGTAAGTAATATATACATTTATTTACACTTCAGCAGATGCTTCATTACAATCAATGTTGCCACAGCAGTAGATAAAATATAAGTTCCATGAGGGCAGAGATCGTGTCAGCCTTCATTAGTTGCTGCAAATCCAGTTTTGAGTAACTATATTTGACAAATAAATGGCCCTGCTTGAGTCCAGCTGCAAATGTAAAAGCGGTTTCTTTTCGGCATAGTAGAGTGGAAAGAGTTAAAGCTTTCTAGCTAGGCAGGTCTTGCTTCAAATCCTAGAGTTGCTGTGTAATAACTGTGTGACCTTAGATATATC
>NW_016107597.1:1386970-1388972 GCF_001604975.1 Cebus imitator
AGTGTGGCGATTCCTCAAGGACCTAGAAATAGAAATTCCATTTGACCCAGCAATCCCATTACTGGGTATATATCCAAAGGATTACAAATCGTTCTACTATAAGGACACGTGCACACGAATGTGCATTGCAGCACTGTTTACAATAGCAAAGACCTGGAACCAACCCAAATGCCCATCGACGATAGACTGGATAGGGAAAATGTGGCACATATACGCCAAAGTTTCTTAATAGAAAAGATAAAAATTTCTTCCCTGTGATGGTTTTAAGTTATGAAAAATTGCATTGCCTAAAGAAAGATGCTCAGTATATATCATTATATTTTACACTGTGAGATAATGTGATCCACATAAATTGGCATGCACATTTTAAAGAAAAACGATTAAAAAAATTGGGCTTTAGAAATTTTTCGGTTACCTAATGTTCTAATGTATTTTTTACATTCTCCGCATTTTGTTTTATTTCTGCTGTTTTTATTTCCATATTCCAGTTTATTTGCACAACTTATCTCTGAAGCATAAGCAAAGAGTCTTCCTGAGCTCCGCCTCTTATTTTACGTCTTTAGTTCTACAGTAATACTGTATTGGTAAGGGATTGGTCACAAAAAGATTAGCTGCTCTAGAGATTTCAAACAACGAAGAGATTTAATCCAAAGAATTGAGTGCTTTACTGAACCCTTGGAAAGGCTAGGGGAATGGAATTCAGGTGAGAATGCCACTAGCTCTCCACTTAGTCACAATAGTCAGGAAATGAGCAAACTGTATAGACCACAGGAACCACTAGCAATTTTCACCACTGCTTGTATTATCAAAGCCAGTGATGTTTAGGAAATACCCAGTGGCCACTGTAAAATTCTCATGTCTGCAGAAGTCCAAACCTCTGCTCATCAACCCCAAGGAAGCCCTAATAAATTTTCAGCCTCTCCTTGGCTTGCAAATCTGGTACAAGATTTGGGAAAATGTGATTGACACCCAGGCTTCTAATCCCTATGATACAGAGCACAGCATGGCAAGTGGAATGATACTGAGATGCCAACAAACAGAGAAGGTGGTACAACTTCACCTGTATTTGACTGTTTATTTTCATTGCAATTTCTGGCATACTCTCTCTGTTTTCAATTCTGATCCCTATGCTTCCTATTATTACAACAATGATTATTGAATAAGTAAATGGCTTCAATTGCAGAAGAGGTTTACTTACGTTTAGCATCCATAATACTGTCTCTTAGGCATCTTTATATTTCATTTATCTCAGAAACTTACCCTTTTTACAAACGAGTCTGTACACTAGAGGTACGCAAACTATGACACAGAAACCGAACCGCCGAGGCTACCTATATGTGCAAATAAAGCTTACCTGGAAAGCAGCAGCACTCATTCGTTTCCAAATTGTTAGTGGCTACTTTTATGCTACCATATCGTGGTATATTTGCAGCAGAGGCCATATGACACACAAAGCCTCAACTATTTACCACCTGGCCCTTTATAGAAAAAGGTTGCTGACCCCAACTATGGATACTATGTAAAGAAAGGACCTACTACAAGTAGATTTTCCTCACGTACTTGCATATTGAATTTCTTTCATAACATTTAATAAATATAGACTTTTTTATCTTATGGAAAAATATTATATTGCATGTACTTGTGTGGAACTCTGTCCGTGATTGTAAAAATAAAAATGTCATGAAAACCCAACAGAAAAGTATTCATTCAGCCAAGCCAATGAATATGTTCTGAATCTTCCTCCTATACTAGGGATTGTGATTTTACCTAGATTTCCAAACATCTGATTTTTGGTAGTGCATCATATAATCTTGATTCTCACATGCTTCACTGGACAGCTCAATTCTTTTAAAAAACTTAGAGTCACTGTTGAGTTGTACCAATGGTCTTTGCTTTCTAATAGCTGCTAAAAAAATATGATACAATACTAGGTTTATTTTGCTCCCAGTAATTAGGTCTTGAATCTTATTAGCAAATTGATCATTCTGGTCACTATTGGGCC
>NW_016107597.1:1390352-1416554 GCF_001604975.1 Cebus imitator
GGCTGGAGTGCAAGGGCATGACCTTGGCTCACCACAACCTCTGCCTCTCGGGTTCAAGCCATTCTCCTGCCTCAGCCTCCTAAGTAGCTAGGATTACAGGTCCCCATACCAGGCTAATTTTTTTGTATTTTTAGTAGATATGGGGTTTCACCACGTTGGTCAGGCTGGTCTCAGACTCCTCACCTCAGGTAATCCACCCACCTTGGCCTCCTAAAGTGCTGGGATTACAGGTGTGAGCTACCGTGCCCAGCCTCATGCTCACATTTTTATCCCATTTATCCATATGAAATTAGCTCTAAATGTGATAACCACTAGCTACATATGGCTATGTAGCTTTGAATTAATTAAAATTAAGTAAAATTTCGGATTTAGTTCTTCAGTTGCACTAGTTACATTTCACGTGTTCGATGGTAACACAAGGCTAGGAGCTATCACCTTGGGCAGTGCAGATAGAGATCATTTTCATTGTAGCAGAACGCTCCATTGGACACTCTAAATATTAGGAAACATAGTTCCTTCATTTGTAACACATCTCTCCCTATCACATTAAGCTCTTTTCTTTTTATGAAGAGTGTGTAAATTTGATTTATTTCTTGTTAGAATTAATGGGCTGCACTTCCAAACTTCAGTGGTAACTTGCACTTTGTATTATGTGCTCCTCTTTCTGGTTTCATCCCCACCCCCTTTTTTTTGTCATTTAATTCAGCCGAATTTCCTTTTCTTGCATTCTCCTATTCTATGTATTCCTTAGATCAGTGGTTCTCAAATTTTAATAAGCATCAAAATTACTTGGAGGGTTTGTTCAACACTCATTGAAGGGCACACCCTGAGAATATCTGATTCAGAAAGTCTAGGATGAGGCCGAGTAATTGGCACTTCTGTTATTGCTACTTGGTCTGGGGTCCTCTCCCCTAAGAACCACTGCCTAGGGAAGGCTTCTACCTCCCTTCGCCCACTTTTCTATGCACAGAGCTATTTTTTTATACACCCTGCACAATTTTCTATGCACAGAACTATTTTTATATATGCTCCTTCAGTATTTTTTATACAGTTTATTTCTTCCTCTGTTTATTTTTTTAATCATTATGTATTTCTGCCATAACTTGAAATCCATCTCCCTTAACTCTACCTGTCTCCCCATACCCTTTCTGCCCGTGTTCTCTCTTTTCCCTTGCTTCTCCAGGAGACTTTCAATATTTCATTTTTAAAGATGTTTCTTGTTCTCTTTCCTTTTGCTCTTCCGTGCTGGCTCTTGAAGGTGGCCCATCTATGCCTTCCTTCCTTTCACTATAACATGTCCTTGGCATTTAATTTTTATTTTACTAGTGGTTCTCTTCTCAGGAGGCACTATGGTATCACTGCTCTCCAGACTGAAACCGCGTTTCCTGTGTCCTACAGTTTAGTGATCTGGAAAGTGACAGTTATATTATATCTTTAGCTCTCTGCTGTATAGAAGCAACAATATTTCTCTGTAACTTACTGAGAATCTCTCAGCAGGCGGTCAGCACACTCACCATTTTGTCACCTCTCTTGTTAACAATTGCTTTTGCAACCCAATTCTCCAAATGTCCCAACCTCTACTGGACTGGCTCATACTTAATTACCTTTTCAAAATGATGTCACAGTATGTTTATTTTGTTTCTAAAGCTTTGACTCTTTTCTTTCTTGTATACTCTCAAAAATTTTTTCGTTTTTCTGTTGAATTGGAACTTACATCAAACTTCTTACTTCCCAGCATTTGAACTACTGCATGATGCATACCCTGGATTCATTCCAAATTGAATTAATAAGCAGACCTCAATTTTATTTCTTGCTAGACTATAACTCTCGTCACCTGAGAAGCAACTCTTCAGGAACAGCCTAGTATTGTTAAAGAAGTGTCTCTTGAGTTAGAACAGCTCTTTTCACATTCCGCCTCTGCTTCTCATTTTTCTCACCTACACAATGGGCTAATATTAGCATCTATCTTATAGAATCATTGAGAAGAACAAATGAAAGAAGGTACTTTGCACAATGCCTGGATCATGGTAAATCTTAAATCTTGGCTGTTACTAATATTGTTATATTAATCACATTTTCCCATGAAGGAAGTTACTTTCTGTATCCTTGTGTTTCTTTACCTTCCAGAAGATGCAAAAAATTGCAATAAATATTTTCCAGATCTTTATTCTACTTCTCTATTAGCTTTTACCTTTTCTTCACCTATTCCAACTTATAAAGCATTTACCTGTTTCTCATTTGCAACTCGATAGACACAACACAAGAGAAAACAACAAGAAAATAAAAAGGCACACAACAACAATCATCTCAGCACTTTCTCTCACTGTGCCAAATGTTCTTAAAGTTTTTTTTTTTTAATCAGATCACAGCTCGATTTATTTCCATCCTGTGATCCATACCAGTTCAGTTATTCAATTACTGTTATCTTTGTAGTAACCAAGCAAAACAAATAGGGCAGGAATTACTATGCCTTTTGTGCAGATTTGGAAAGTAAGGTCACAATGACAGATGTGACCCAGCAAGGATGGTGCAGCCATGTAGTGTACACAGGGCTGCTGTTCTGAGCTGTGAAGGTGGTGCACTGCAGCAGGACACCACAGTTAAAGGGATACCTCCACCTCAAAGACATCACTGATTTGTTGTTTATAGTAAGCCAGTTTCTAGCACTGTCAGGAAGAGAGGCTCCTATTTCCAATTTGCCCAAAGGTGCCATGTGGGCTCTCATTAGCCAAGAGATGTAACACATGCGCTCTGCTTTATAACTTATTTACTCTTTAGTCAGCATTCCATACAACATAGATTAGTGTGTTTCCTTTTCTAATTCATTTTATCCTTTAATTTTCTTTATCACTCTTTCCTCCCCCCAACAACCCATTTATTTTTCTCTTTACAATATAGGAAAAGTAAGCTTTAAAATTCAATTGGAAGATAAGGTGAAAGCATGTTGTTGAAAAGACAGGTGACCATTATTACATGTGACTACATTCTAGACTAAGTGGGATGAGTAATATATTTTAAATGGGAAAAAATAATTTAGGTAGCTTTAATCTGCGAATGTGAGATAAATTGATTAAAGTTGAAAACTGCTGAGCCTATTGCAAATATTATAGCAGGAGACCATGAGACACTGAGTTGTCATACCACAAAGTAATAATGGAGATGATTGGCTTTGTATAAGAGGTCCAGTGATGAAGCTAATTGAAGAAGCTTGTAGTTGATTGGTTATAAGATGACAAGGGAAGTAAAAGCTAAAGGGTTTCTGAATCTAGATAACCAGGATGATGATGGTGCCATAGAGAAATGGAAAAATACAGAGCAAGAACAGATTTCAGAGGAAAAGAAAATATTTTATTCGAAGAGAAGAGTGGTGTTCTGGTAGAAATTTCCTCTAGGTGATAGAAAAATTTGACAGGAAATTAGAGGTAAATTAGAGATGGAGAAAAACATTACAGGTAATTGAATAGACTTACTTTTGAAAGATGTCAAAGGTATTCAGCTCTCAATGGCCAGAAGAGGGAAACTGCCATTGTTAAAGATCCACAACATAGGGAAACTCCTGCAGGTAAGAAATAGAAGAAGGATGAAGAGCAGGCACATGTTTTAGAGACAATTTCTTAAGGAAAAAAGGGATGCTCACTGTTGTAGAATTCTTCTCATAAATTAAAATGAAGACTGGTAAAAATCTGTTCTTTTTTTCCGTTGATTTGTTATAATTTTTAAAAATTATATCTTCCCTTTTACTATCAGTGAAAATTCGCACAATAGCTTCCCATTTTGGAGGAACCTAGCAAAAATGTTATATATATATATATATTTCTTTCAGTCTTAGATTTCCAAATTCCCCTTTTTGTAACCTGACCTCTTTCTTTGATATGCAAAAGTTTGATTTAAAAGAAATGTCTTTCACACTCCATAAAGTAATATACATTCTCCTTATCCAATAAGGTGTAGGTTTTTGTTTTTTAAAGCATCACAGAGATTCACCAGCATCTCATTAGTTCTTGAAGGGAGGGAGCTCTGGATGCAATACATTCCCATAAGTTATTATTCCCATAAGGTGAGAAAATCTGACATTTAATAATAATAACAATTACAATGAATTGAGACACATCCAATATTTAAAAACTGATTATCTTATAAACATACTAATAAAAGAAACATTCTTAGTGTACAGCCTTGCAGCTTATTAGGATCCTGACTCATTGTTCTGAAAAGAGGCAAATAAAAGGAAGGAAGCATGCATTTGGCTGGCCTTTTTTGTACAAACTGTACGTATTTCAGGATAATCACATTGGAAATAATACATATTATTTTTGAAGTATAGTTTAAGCTAATAAATGCAGGAGAGAATATCACCATTTCGTAGCCCATAATGAAATGATATGAAATGATCACCAAGCCTTTGGCTCAAAGGTTGATGGAGTTGCTTGAGTATGGAAGGATTAGAGTGAAACCTTCTGAACCACTGCCGAATCTTGGTGTCATTAAAGTGTAACAACCAGAAATCAGGAATTATATGAGTTCTTGTACCTAGAAAGCATTTTTGCCTAATTTTTTAAAAAGACAAATATCCTCCAAATCATTCATGCCTGTTTTCATTAGCTTCCTTACCTTGCATTTTCATAAGGAATTAAATTATTGTTCTATGCTTTTAGGACTCAAATTGATAAAAGTTTTTAATTTTTTAAATATTTCATTCCCTTTGTCGACATGTAGAATGTGAGATATGAGATCATAATGAGGAAAAGAAAAGCCAGCTTAACATGGCTTTCTGACAATATGATATTATTATTATTATGTGAATAAGAATTGTTATTTAGTGAAAAGCTAAACAAAAATGCTTTGTTTATATAATGAGTATTAGTGCAACCAAATATTTGTGTCAGAAATGATTAATAATTGGAAACTGACAGAATAACTGGCATATAAACTCTTAAGTCTATTATCCAGCTCTCTCTTGATTTTTATTGAATAATATGACAGTGCTTAAATAATCATGAAAATGAATAGGAAACAGGGGCGATTGACAATTTGTAGTTCAAGCAAGCAAATGTCTTAGCTGTAAAACATTGTACAATCCAATAGAGAACAAACTTTATCTTAGATTAGTGAATGCCAAAGTGCCTATTCTTTCATCAGACCAAGGTGGCATTATCACTTTATTAGCCCATATGGACGGGTATCAAAAGCAGTAATGTAGGAACTTTTCAGCTTAGCTGTATAAGAATAATGCTTATAAATAAAATACTGTAACATGTAAAAGTAAAAAGTCTCTCTTCTGTTTAAATATATGTCAGTATATTCAAGAAATACAAGTCGCCAAGAAACATAAGAAGAAATTCTCAACATCACTGATCATTGGAGAAATTTAAATCAAAACCACAATAAGATACCATTTCACATTAGCCAGAATAACTATTATTAAAAAGTCAAAAAAGAACAGATGCTGACGAAGCTGTAGGGAAAAGACAACACTCACACACTGTTGGTGGGAGTGTAAATTAGTTCAGCTATTGTGGGTAACAGTTTGGAAATTTCTCAAATAATTTAAAACAGAATTACCATTGAACCAAGCAATCCCACTACTGGATATAGACCCAAAGGAAAATATATAATTCTACCAAAAATACACATGCTCTCATTTGTTCACTGCAGTACAGTTTACTTATATTCATCGCAGCACTATTCACTGTTGATATGCCCATTAATGGTGGATTAGATAAGGAAAATGTGGTACATATACACTTTGGAATACTATGGAGAAATGAAAAAGAATGAAATCATTTCCTTTACTGCAGCTTGGATGCAGCTAGAGGCCATCATCCTAAGTGAATTCACACAGGAACAGAAAACCAATTTCCATATGTACTGACTTATAAGGGGAAGCTAAACATTATGTATACATAAACATAGAGATGGGGACAGTAGGCACTGGGAATTACTAGAGGAAGAAGGGAAAGAGGGAGGCAAGAGCTGAAAAACTACCCGTTGGGTACTGTCTTCACTACCTGGGTGATAAGAGTGTTCGTACTCGAAACCTCAGAGTCATGCAATATGCGCAGGTAACAAATTTGCACATGTACCCCCAAATCTAAAATTCATATAAATAAGCTTCGATATATTCAGAAGAAATACAGATACTTGTTTATAATTTAAAATAGAAATTTTGAGAAAAGAAAAAATGGAGCTAATTGTATCAGTTCTTTATAGTCATAGGAGTCAGTCATACCTGGGTTTGAACCCTGGCTCTGTGGCTTACTAACAAGTTACCTTACATCTCTAAACCTGTTTTGCCATCTATAATATGAGTCTAATAATAATAACAACCCTTTGACAGGTGTCATAATAGATGAGAAAATATATGTAAACAGCTTAGCATAGTGCCTAACAGATTGTAATACTTAATACATAGTATACTACTATGATTAGTATCTGTCATCATAATGAATTCCAGATGAATTAAAAATTCAGATCTAAAATGTTAAAATATAGCAAAATCCAGAAGGAAATATATGATTTGCAGTTGCTGATCTATAAAAAGAACAATATAAATGATGAAAGACGTTACAAAAAAAGAACATAATGACTAACTGGAAGTATAATTGCCATGAAAAGTAACACATTGAATATCCTTAATATATACTAATATTTTACAAATAAGTAGGAAAACTTAAAATAGGAATAAAAGGGCATGAATTGATAAATTTTATGACACACATACAACCACAAAGACAAAAGAAATGCAAAAGGCCACGTGGCATTCAGAAAAGGATTAGTATAAGCAAGAAAACAGAAATAACATTATCTGTAATCTTACCTCTTATTGATAATCACAGTTTAGACTTGGTAGAGTTTCTTCCATATAAATCCACATACATGTGCAAATACACACATGCACAGGAACACACACACTTTGTGTCCTATCTACATTTTTTGCTTCATATGTTCCATTCCATGGTAATTTTTTCGTGCCTAAGAATAGTCTTTAAGGCATTTTATATGGCTTGGTAGAGTATTAGTATGTCAATCGGGTTTCTAGTTGAAGGTTCCTGAAACTCAACTTGAACTAGATTGTATATATATAAAATCTAACACACACACACACACAGTTGTTTAAAGTAACCAAATTAGAGGAAAGACTTGATGGAATTACAGAAATGAAGTATTTTTACACTATTAATATTCACTTTGATTTGGCTTTTTATGCCAGCTTTACATTTTTAGGCAAGTTTTCTCTGGTATGTATAGGAACATAGACACAAATAACTCCAAGCTAGCATTCCTGTGTCTCCAAATTCAGAGAAATCATGAACAGATCTGCCCTTCTAAGTCTAATTAGGGGAACTGCAGGGAAGACCTGTATTGGATATTTGGGTCACCTGCTTATTCCTGGAGCAGTTATGTGGCCAGGGGCATAGGATAGTAGCCTTGACTCCATCAGTCCAGGGATGAGTTATGAGAAGCTGTTATGAGGAGAGCATGGATAGGTACTGAGCAGCCAGAAACAATGATCGCCACAAGATGAATGTCCCATAATTTATTCAGTTGTTTTTACATTAATGGATATTTAAGTTTCTCTACATTTGATGTTGTAATTAATGTTATGTTAATTGTCACGCATGTGGCTTTGTTGAAATTTTGCTGGTTTTCTCTTTTAGGACAATTTAATAGAATTAAAATTATTTTATGCAATCCCATGTAGCTATTTAAGGCTTTGAATACAAAGAATGGAGTCATGTCTTTCATGTACTTAACCTGTATAAATTCAATTATGTCTAATCGGCAATAAAGAGAAATCAAGAAAGCAGTAGTGGAGAAAGAGTGAGTGAGAGAGGACAAATGAGAATAAAAACTACTTTAATAGCTTGGCTGTACTTACCTCAAAGTCAGTGAACTTATGCTCAGAGAGAGCAGCATGAGCTAGGAGTCTGTAGTCCTACGTTATCTCAGTTTTTCTCAGTGTTGGCATGCTTCTCATAGAGTAAGATTGTGCCTAGCTGAGTTTCATTCTAGTGATAAGAGCTAGATTTTCTTTTTTTGTATGACATGGACTCGGAACACATGGCAACCCTTAATCTAGTATTCCTCCAAAGAAAACAGCAATCTGTTCAAAACCAGAGGAAAATATGACGGGCTTGTACTTATCAAGTCAGTATATTATATTTTGTATGTGTGTGTGATTTAGTGATTTCTCAAGGATAATTTTGAGTATGCCCTATTTTCATATTTCACACCAGTTCTGAAGCTTGCCCCCAAGGAACTTGCAACTCTGCTCAATTGCTAAATTACTATTACCAAATAATTTATGTCAATTTAAACTCCTACCATACGATATACACAGCCACATTTTGCCTCATCCTTGCCTGTTCTGGGTTAATGGGAAGAAAGGAAAATAATTATTTAATATAATTAACAAATACAGAGGTGGTCAGCCACATTTCCTTTTAATAAAATGGAGCCACAAGACTTCCAGTAAATCACAATTCTACTTCTATAAATAAATGGTAAAGAAAATAGCTAAAGTTGTCTCACCTGGAAGCCTCAAACCTGAGATAACAACAAAGCTGATTTATTTTTTATAGTTATCAGATCTTAAGAAACACACCAGCATCTTTTGATGCTGTGCTAGAATGATTTTTAAAACCTACACCTGGGCACAGTGGCTAATGCCTGTAATCCCAGCACTTTGGGAGGCCAAGGCAGGAAAATCACCTGATGTCAGGAGTTTGATACCAGCCTGGTCAACATGTGAAACACTATCTCCACCAAAAACACAAAAAATAGCTGGGCATAGTGGCAGGCGCCTATAATCCCAGCTACTCGAGAGGCTGAGGCAGAAGAATCACTTGAACCCAAGAGACAGAGGTTGTAGTGAACTCAGACTGTGCCACTGCACTCCAGCCTGGGTGACAGAGCAAGACTCTGTCTCAAAAAAAAAAAAAAAATTCTAGAAAAGATCTGTTTCTCTAATATATCATATAAATGACTTATTTCATATCCATCAAGGTACTTCTGGTGTGCTGGAAATTTTATTCAATATCCAAAGTCAAATTTGGTTATTCTGCATTTTTTCCTACAAATTTAATAAGCTTTAGAAAGGTAATTATTTGAGCATGCAAATACTGACTCTTCAATCATGTGCATATCAATTACATTATAACATTTCTTACATAAATTGGTGCACTTTACAGTAGCATTCAATACCCACCCTTTCTAGCTGGTAATGTTAGTTTGCTTCTCTGTATAATTCTAGGTAGGAGCTATAGTAGATCTTAACATTTAGAGTACGTGGGAGCTAAATGATGAGAACACACGGACACATACAGAGGAACAACATACATTGGGGCCTTTTGGATGGTGGAGGGTGGAAGGAGGGAGAGGATCAGGAAAAATACCTGATGGGTGCTAGGCTTTATATCTGGGTGATGAAGTATTCTGTACAACAAACTCCCATGATACAAATTTACATATGTAATAAACCTGCACTTGTACCTCTGAACTTAAAAGTTTAAAAAACATTTAGAGTAGAACACAGGGGTATCCTTCTCATTTTTAAATGCCTATAAGTAAACAATTATTTTGGGAGATAAGGTGGACTTGATTCATAGAATATATAATGAACTAAAGTATATAATGAATAATTCATCTTTTTTGTTACTTTAATAGAAGTAAAGACAAAGACTATTTACATTTAAAGTAATATACATTAATTTTCAGTTTATTGTTTTAAATATTATATTTATTAAAACAAAGTAGATAGTTAATTAAGCTTAAACAAATAAAACTACACAGATGACCCAAAGTTTTCGTTAAGAAGAGAAAAAGAAGGAAATATTTCCTCTTCTAACCCAGGCTACCTCCTCATCGCCCATTCCCAGCTCCAAACATATCTACCTTGTCAACAGTCATCTGTAAAAGTGGTACACATACTCTTTGTGAGGAGAGTATGATATTGGGTCAAGACTCTGCCAATTACAAAGCTACACAGTTGTTAATTGATATGTGTTAAGTGATGACTCCTGGGTAAAAGAAAGGTTTTACTAAAGGAAAGTGGATCAATTTTTTGGGAAAAGCAAGCGTCATGGAATTTTCTTGCTGAGCTCATCAGGGAAAATTGCTTAAGCTGACTCAACTTTTGGATGATTTACTATGACTTATTACAAAATAATAAATGCTACTAACAGCTAATACATACTGAGTGCTGAACAAGTGCCAGAAACTGTTATATATACTTGGATTTACCCACTTAATCTTCTCAACAATCCTATGAAATAGATTCTATTGTTATGCCCATTTTACAGATGAGGCTACTGAGACTCAGTGGACTTAAGTAGATTACACCAATTGCTAGTGACCTCAATCCCAGTCCAGCTGAATCCATAGTCTGTTAACCACTGGACATCATATCACCTCAAAAAAGGAAAAGATGACTCAAAGGTTTTAAAAGTGAACTTTGTATTTGATGCTTAAGAATGGGGGAGTTTTTTGAGAAAGAGATTCTTGTTGAAATTTGAGTTGGTGACTAAGGAAGATAAAATCCCTATCTTTTGTGGGGAGAAAGAGGGAGGACACAGTGAGGGTCAGGGCAGTCGTTTGGTTTTTGTTGGTTTGAGTGACCATTGTGTCCTCTGAGCTTTTCTATAGGTTGAAGATTAAGGATTATAATCTGTAACAAATTTTGTTTTTGATAGATTTGTGGTTTGTAGGGATAGAGAAATATACTCTTAGAACCATCTTACCTGTTGAAACACAAAATCATCAATTTCTTTATCATATCTATTAAGTGAAAGACTTTTCAGTACCACATTATAAATAATTTTATCTGAAATCAAGCTGAAAATTAGAAATGTCATCTTCTTACTCCTTAAATTGGTACCATAGAGGTGGCTGAGTTAACAAAAAATGATTTATTTATCTAGTAGCTTTCAAGATTGCCACATGTTCCTCAGTTATGACATGCAGCCACTTCTGGAATTGCCCAATATACTCAGCAATCTACTTACCTAATATTGCATAAATCCGTTTCTTAAAGATTATACCATTTCCAAAAGTCACTTAAATTTTCAGATATTCTAACATATGAAAATACCCATAGCTATAGCTGTTGGACATGCTCTTTTCATGGTTTGCATTTTCTCTGAAAATCGTTTATCTAGAAAACAAAACATAATATCAAAGGACCAAAATGCTATTTTAATGTACACATAGTCATTCTTAGCATGGCTGTCTTCCAGTTCAACCTTATATAAGAACACTGAAATTTGAATTTCATATAACTTTCATGGGTCACAAAATGTGCTTTTTTCTCCAATTATTAAAAATGTAAGAACCATTCTTAGGTTGTGTGCCTTGCAAAAAGTAAGTGGGCTAGATTTGGCTCATGGGCTGTTGTTTGCTTACCCCTGCTGTAAGTCATGGTTTCCAATGATTTTAAAATTTTAAAAATTATAGTCATATAAATTATGTTGGATGATCAGATACTGATAATTTAATGATCTTTATGAAAAAATTTAAAGTAATTTCATACAATTCTTTAAGTTACAGAAGAAAGTAATATGAATAAAATAAACAAATTGGATAAAATAACCAATGGTGACAGTGCTTATTTGGTGTACTATCTGGTATTTATCTCTAATATTTGGATAATATGTACATTCCTAAGATGGAAAATAAGAATATGATTTGACCATTTGAAAATGATATATTCTTATACTGACTTAAAAAGATAAAATATTGATAATTTCACATTATCTCTGTCTTTCCATTGAAAAGTATCATGGAACGATAGCCAGACTTTTTGGAAATTCAAGATTCCATAAAAGGTAGTTTGAAAAACACATGGACATGTTTATTAACTTCTCCTTTCAATATTCTTTCTGGGCATACTGGAGGAAAATTGAAATGAAGAGTGTTTAAATTTGTTATGAAAAGTAGAAGGTGGTATGTAGGTAAAACTTTCCCCTTTGAGAGTGTTTCCACATTATTTCTTTGCATGGGAAGATTTCACCACCAAAGTGTACCATGTCTGTACCCGATAGGAATAAGCATGCCCTGATATTCATTTTAATTTAAAATTTCAATGACCTATAATCATTAGTGATTCTTTCCCAAATTGACCCTCTGACAGGGTAAGAAAAAAATGAATTCTACCTTTTTCAAAGATAGTAACCATAGAAAGCTCTGGTTTCTAGAGAGAATCAATCTTCTAAAAGGGAACATAAAAAGAAAAGGGATTTGGAGAGAAATTAATTCTAAGGCTCTAGATCTGCATGTCTGTGTAACCCAAATCCTAGCAATTGCTAGAAAATGGAAATCAAATCACCTAGGAACTGGTCATACAATTGCTAAGACTTACTTTATCTTAGTTCAGATAGGTTCAAGTGACACACTCTTTTAAAATATATATATTATTTTATTTTTAGTTTTTGTGGATACATGGTGGGTATATATAGATTTTAAGGTATATGAGATGTTCTGATACAGGCATGCAATGTGAAATAATCACATCATGGAGAATAGGGTATCCGTCCCCTCAAGCATTTGTTCTTTGTGTTACAAACAATCCAATTACACTCTTTTAGTTGTTTTAAAATGTACAATTAAGTTATTATTGACTATAGCCACCCTTTATGCTATGAAATAGTGGTCTTATCTATTCTTTCTAACTATTTTTTGTACCCATTAACATCCTCCTCTCCCCGAAATCCCCCCACTACCCACCTCAGCCTCTGGAAACCATCCTTCTACTCTCCATGTCCATGAGTTTAATTGTTTTGATTTCTAGATCCCACAAATAAGTGAGAACATTCAATGTTTGTGTTTCTGCGCCTGGCTTATTTCACTTGACATAATGACCTCCAGTTCCATCAATGTTATTGCAAATGACACAATCTCATGCTTTTTATGGCTGAATAGTACTCCATTGTGTATAAGTGCCACATTTTCTTTGTCCATTCATCTATTGATGGACACAGCTTGCTTTCAAATCATAACTATTGTGACCAGTGCTACAACACACATGGGAGTGCAGATATCTCTTCAATATACTGATTTATTTTCGTTGGGGTATATACCCAGCAGTCAGATTACTGGATCATATAGTAGTTCTATTTTTATTTTTTGAGGGACCCTCCAAACTGTTCTCCATAGCAGTTGTAGTAATTTACAATTCCACCAACAGTGTATAAGGGTTCCCTTTTCTCCACATCCTTGCCAGCATTTGTTGTTGCCTGTGTTTTGAATATAAACCATTTTATCTGAGGTTAGATGATACCTTTCTGTAGTTTTGATTTCAAGTGACACATCCTTGAGTTTAGTATGAAAGGGTCATTGACATTGGCTGCCTAGTCATTGTCTAATAGCCTTATAGCCTTTTCTCTCTCTTTGTCATAAAAATCTATCATCATCTATGGTCTAATTTGACTCTTTTTAAAAATGACCTCTGAGATAGTTGATATGGAAAACACAAAAATAATTGAATAATTGTGTGAACTTTTCAGTGTCTTCTCAGGTGACTTACCAGAGGAGAAGCAGGGTATAGAATGACAAATTTTAAATTAGGGACTTTTTCCCTTAAGAAACATCTGTGGAGTAATGGAAGGAACCTAGGTTTTAGATTTTACACACACACACACACACACACACACACACACACACACACACACGTGTGTGTGTTTGTATTTATAGATATTTGAAATCCATCCTCCTCTTGATCTTATCTGAGCATGGGGGATGTGTGTATGTGTATGTGTGTGCATGTACATGTGTGTTCATACTTATTCAAAAGCTAATCATGAATTTTATGCAATAACCTATGAAATTCTTTACAACTCTGAAATTGTCTAACATACAATGCCAAAAAGTTACTAAATGATCACTGATCATAAGCAGACTGTTGCTATTCTGCAGGTCTGGGGATTTAGATTCAGAGTAACCTTGAATGAACTGAAGAGTATTGTTCAGTGCTAGTATCATGCAAATATGCACACATAGAATATGTCTGCTAAACTGAAAATCTTCATGTTGTGGAATAAATCCTTTGCTGCATTTTTACTTGTCGTATTTACAAAGATATAGTGGGTTCTGATTTCTTGAGAGTACTAAGAAGTCCATGAATATTAAACCTGTCATGTGGATTTTAATTTATCATCATCTATGATTTTATGTTCATGAACTGATAACTCAGTTTTGTTGGAGTTCTAACAGCAGGCCTAGTTCTACAAAATTCTGATTTCCATCATCTTGACTGTATTGATTTTGTGCACTTTGATCTTTACTTTGTATTATATAAAAGTCAATATGTTGATCTATAAACACATCTGCTGCTTGGATAGTAGTTATTTTAGAATTGGCTCTCTTTCCATGCACGGTTATGACACTGAGAATTGGTACTGTATATTCCAGTCAGCACTTCCACATCACAACCTTATGAGGAATTTAAAGAATTATGTGAAGGAAATACTCTTTGTTCTAATTCAACATTAGTGTATAGATTAAAATTGTGTTTGTGAAAAAAATGTATGATAAAATAGTCTTTTTAAAAATGTTTTTCCTTCTGTTCTGGAGTATCAATATCAATTACATTCTTTGATTTGAAATCGCATGACTAAAGTCTGTAAAATCATTAATTCATTGAAATTTCTAATCAATGTAATATTGCTTTTAGGATAAAATTTTAGTGACTTACTGACTTGACTCTCTGAGTTGATAGTCTAACTATAAGAGCTATATTTTTTAGTTTAAAAAAGTTGTATATTCATGCATTGGATGGATAACTAAAGCTGAGAGGTTAGGCCTATAAAGTATTAGAAAACAAATCAAAAAATTAAGAAATAAAGAAATTATCAAGAGTTCCATAGCTAGTTAAAACAAATCAGCAGTCTCAAATGAGTTTGAGTGAGAAGTGAAATGCCACAAAGATGAATTATTTTAGATCTGATGTGAAAAGAAATGAAGGTGTAAGAATATGAGTTACAGCTTATACCTATGTGTGTGTGTACATGTGTGTGTGTGTATGACTATATATATGAGATTATATGGGAAAAAGTTAAAGAGTATATGGAAAATGTACTTTCCAGCTATATATGGGAAAAACAATACAAGGAAAAATTATAAGGAGGTTTAGTTTACCATAAGTGTTCTAGTTATCTACTGGTGTATAACAAGGAACATAAAATGTCACTTTTGTTACATTTTACTGAAAAGGTAAAGCAAAAGGGCAGCCAATGTTCAAGAGGAAGAGAGGAATAGACCCCAACTCTTAATGGAGGAATGACAAGCATATATAGAAACGATGGAATTGATGAACACTATTGGAGACAGCTATCTAAGAAGTAAATGTTATTTAATGATACTTCTGTATATTGTATATCACTATCATGACAAGTAAGGAAACATTGAAAATAGTTTACAAGGGTAATTTTACTTTCTTATCTCCTTAATTAAAGTAATACATATAGATTTTTGACCATTCGTTTGATGATGCAGAGTATGACACAGTGAGTATGTACTTTTGGGTCTGAAATTGATGAAGCAGGCAGACATGCTATCATTCTGGGGATGCTTCCCAGTTTGGAGGTCCTGAGTGCAAGAGGGCATTAGGAAGAGAGGGTTCCCTACTGCTACTGCATCTGCTTGTTGCAATATGAAATTGGGTCTAAAATTCTGTGACTTTGAGGAATATTACTAGATTATATAATTTTAAACGTTCCAAGAAGAAATTGTAGTGATCATCTTGTTCAATTGTTTCATCAAAAAGATACGAATGCTAAAGCCCAGAGAGGTTGACTTCACAAAGATTTTAATGTACAGGAGATATAGCGCTGAATCTAAGTCTTTTAACTGCTGAGTTACTACCCTTATTGTTCCATATATTGACACTACTTTCCAAAAGTCTGTGGTGTAATTATCAATCTGGCAATCCATGAGGAAGGACTGTTTTCACCAAATGGTGAATAAAACTTTGTTACTTCATTATGTTTCTATGTTTTGGGATCTCTAAAAGAGTGAAAATGTTTAGTCAACTTGACAAGAAATCTGGTGGTGAGTAATTTAAGTACATAGGGTGATCAGGGAGGATCTAGTTTTGATGGGCCCTGAAGCTTTTACAAGTTTGGCTCTACTCTGTAAGAAGAAAGGATGTAAAATTACAACTGCAAAGTAAGTACAGGGCTTTAAAAAGGCCTGTGTAATTTAAGGGCCCTCAAGCTCAAGCTTCATCAGCCTCTGTTGTTGAGTTGATTAGTTTAATTAAAATAATAGAGTTTGGGAAAGACTTAAGAGCAAGGTGTTAATGCTCCACATTGTTGTCACCTTTGCAAAGGGTAACATTTTTCTCTGGACTTAAAGTGCTATCCTTCCAACATATATAATAGTTTTTATTGCAATCTTGCTGACATGTGTGAACATATGCAAGGAAATTGAGAATACTTTGTAGCTCTTAGTGGTATGATACTGCCTTGCATAATGATTTAGACATGTGGCTCTGCTTTTGTATATCTCCAGCCACCAACATTTAGGTAGAAAGCAGTCAAATTGATCTTTGAAAACTAAAGAATTGTGAATGATGCATTAGATTCATATGTTAAAGCTATCCTTTGTATGCATATTTTTGGTAAGTCATTGAAGTATAGATTATTTGACCTCAGTTTCTCCATTTACCATATGAGGATCAATGAGGATATTATACCATGTCTGTTGAAAATGCTTGGATATAAATGGAGGTCAGTGTAAGTGTTCAGTGAAATGATGCTTTTACAAAATACCGTTTTCCAGTCAGTGCCCATTGTTAGTATTCCACATGTGGAATACGTGATAGGCTTAGAGAAAATAAGGATAGTATTTTACAGCACAGAGTGGTTTCAGATAGGCAAGACCATTACTGTGTCTCCCATTCTTGTGAAGAAAATCAACTGCAGGGTAAGCTATGTTACCTGAAGTAATATAGCTGGGACTCAAGCCCAGGACTTAGGGCACAAAGGGCAGTAGACTTTCTTTTGTCCCACTGTGTCTCTTCTGAGAGACCAATAGAAGTTTCTGCCATCACCACTGTCATACTCCACCTGGAAATGATTGCATTCCCAAAGTCTTATAATTTAGCTTTTCGTTATGACTGCTTTTCTCTGCGTTACTTAATTAGAGTAAGTAAAAAGATCTGCAGCTTTTGGCAGGAAAACAGTCAACCAAACACATTTCTAATAAGCAATGTCTTTAGGGGAGAAAGTCGACGTGAGCAAAGAGAAGAGAATGAATGCATGGTAGTAGCTGCTAGAATATATTAGTTGCAGACAAATTTCAGTGAGAGTGCCAGTCACCATGAATTAAATTTTTAAGTGAAGTGGCCGGAAAAACAAGAATGGAATGGAGCAAAGCACATATATTGTAGTTGAGAAGATTTGGAATTCCCCCAAACCTGTCATCCTTTAATAAAGGACCTGTTAGTAGCAAAGGCAGGGCCTGCATCGATAGAACGATCTTGGAAAATGTCTTCCAAGGACATCTTTTTAATATTCTTACTCAGACTTGATATTTTGTAAGGTTTTTCTGTTACATAAATTTCTAGAGAGAAATCCAGTTTGGATTTTGAAAACAACTTTTACAGAAAATAAATGTTAGGTACTGGGTGAAAAAACAGTGGTTTCCCTATTACTGACAACTAGGGATTAAGAGCGCTTTCTACCCCTTTCTCTGAAAACATTTCATTATTGGTAGATGAAAAAGAGGGATGGTGAAGTCTGTTGAGAAATGCTCTCAACAGCGAAAATGAGATCTTGCTGTTGGGATTATAACATTAATGTGGTTCTTTATCATGTTGCACCCTAGAACATTTCAGATACATATTTTGTCTAGTAAGTAGCTGATGACATGGTTCCCTGCATGATGTTGATGAGAAACTTTTAAAAAAATCTATTCTCCTTTAAGCCAATAGGCTTCTCAAAATTAGCTTTTCTGCTGGCATGATTGTAATAAACTATTGCTGGAGTTTACAGTTGTGCTGACTTTTCCAGGAACAAGTTTAAATCCTGTTAAATTACAGTGTCAAGCCCATAGTTTGCATTGAAGTTAACATGGAGGGAGTGGCAGACTAGCTTTCGGCCAGGAAATGTGAGGGTATTTAGATCCCATCATGCTGTAAGGCATTTTTCTTAAGTGTAAACATTGGATATATTACCTAGGGAGTTAAAACACATGCAGCTAGAGGGAACTGGATTTTCTCAATCTGTCAAATTATGCATGTCTGCTTCTTAATCATTTTCATGAAACAGTTCTATGGGACTACTTGAACCAAGTTAGCTTTCAATTAGCATGACATTATATTGGCAGGTCTAAACTATTAGACAAAATATGATTCTGGCATGGACAGTATGTACATGAACAATTTATTGGTACATTTCTATGGTCTAGTACTATGAAAACCTGTAAAACTCTTAAAACTCTTGCCCTTCTATTTTTCTATTATACTCACTTTGGGAAAAAACTCCAACCTACATTAAATTCAGCTATCCATCTGCTTCTCACCTTTACTCAAGTTGTTGAGCGTTAATTAAATAAATCATATTACCTTTCTGACTTTGTGATCACGTGTCTCCAATGAACCTGCAGTGGTATCAAATAATCCTTTTTTCTTATCTCTCTCTGTCTCTCCTCTCTCTCTTTGAAGAAACAATGTCTCGCTCTGTCGCTCAGGTGGGAGTGCAGTGGTGTGATCATAGCGCACTGCAGCCTCGAAATCCTGCGCTCAAGATATCCATCCACCTCAACCTTCCTAGTAGTTGAGACTACAGGTGTGTGTCAACATGCCCAGCTAATTTCTTTTGTTTGTTTTTTGTAGAGACAGTGTCTCACTTTGTTTCCCAGGCTCGTCTTGAAATCCTAGCCTTAAGTAATTCTCCCTCTTTGACCTAACAAAGCACTGGGATTACAGGAGTCAGCCATCACGCCTGGCTTCACACCATACTTTTACTTCTCTTCGACATTCACATTACCACTCTTTGAGATATTATTTTGTTCATTCGCCTCTATCTTTAAACATCTTACTCTCTTTGTACACCCTGCACGCTCAGCTGTGAAACAACTTTCCTCCCATTTATTATTTTACAAATGATGCTTTAAAATAGAACAAGCTCATATTTCTGTCACTGAATTTACCACTCTACCTTTATATCTACTTAGAATAGATGAACTCTGCTACTATCTAAAGCCAACTCCAAAGGTTATGTTTTCCAGTGATCTCTCGAAGACTACTCCTTCAACTGTCTCCTCTCCTATATCACCAATTTATCTCTCAATATAAAACCATTCCCATGAGTATAAAAATATAGCTTTTTTTACACATTAAGTAAAACATGTAAAAACGGATAGATGCAGTCAACCACCATGGCACGTGTATACCTGTCTAACAAACCTGCACATTCTGCACATGTACCCTGGAACTTAAAGTACAATTAAAGTCCCTTCCTGCTATGTCCCTATTGACTTCACAGAAATATCTGCCTAAATTTAGTATCTTTGCTCTCACAAATTCCATTATCTCCTTAGCTAAAGCAATAAGGTTTCTATTCACTGCAAAATGTCCATGTTAAAGTTACTGATGAACATTGTTTACCAAATCCAATGGTCAATTCTCAGTTCTCACCTTAGGTGACTCTTTATATAATTTGACCCAGCTGACCAAAACTTTCATTTCAAAACTTTTTCCTGGTTTTATGCCTACCTCATTACTTCCTAATTTACTAATACTTTTTTATGGTTTGTTCTCATTATGTTGTAGTTCAAGACCTCAATCCTGAGCCCTCCTTTATATTTTTCCCTCTTTAGCTGACTGCATTTAGTTTTTTGGCTTTAAATAAAATCTATCTGTTGATAACTACTAAATATGTACCTGTAGATTAGATTTATCATACATCATTTCCATCTGTTTTAGTTATCTATTGCTGCATGAAAATTATCCAAACCTTAGTGTCTTAAAACAATAATGTCTGTTATACTTTCTGTGGGTCAGGAATCTGGGCATGGATTATCCAGGTCCTGTGGCTCAGGATCTCTCACAAGACTGCAGTCAGTGTATTGGATGGGGCAGCAGTCATCTCCGGGTCTGATTGGGGCAGGACCCACTTCCAGGTTCACTCAATGGTGGTTTACAAAATTCAGTTCCTTTAAAGTTGAGCCATCTGCATTTTCTTGCCACATGGGAAGCTCTCAATATGGCAGCTGGCTTCATTAAAGTGAGTAAACGAGAAAATGTCAGCAAAATGTGTGTCAGTGTTTCATAACTTAATTTCAGAAGTGACATCCCATTACTCTTGCCTTATTAATAAGTCACTAGGTCCATCTCACACTCAAAGGTAAGACATTACACAAGGTAATGAATAACAAGAGGCAAAGGTCGTATGTGGTATGATAAAGGCATCTCAAACTTTATCCGAAACAAAACATCTTCCTAACTTCCCAAACTTTTTATACCCCCAGCCTTCTCCATCTCAGTAAATGGTAGCACAATAGCCCTCTATTCTCTGATCAAACCTGGAAGTGATCTTTGATTTCTTTTTTACTCACCACCCGTATCCAATATATTAGTAACTCATATTGTTGTTATCTCCAAATTGTTCACCAAGTCTGATGACTTTCCATCATTACCTTTGTTAAAATTGTAGTCTAAGACACATAGATTCTTGTTTGAACTACTGCATTAGGCTTCTACCTTATTAATATCTTCTTTTTTTCCATTATAGTCCAAGTGAACTTGTTAAAAGTGTATATTATCTTATTAGTACCTGTGTTTGTTTCCTAGGGCTGCCATAACAAATTACCACAAACAGGGTAGCTTAAAAGAGCAGAAATATATTCTTTCACAGTTCTATAGGCTAGAATTCAAATATCAAGGCATTAATAAGACCATGCTCTCTCAGAAGTCTTTAGGAGTGGATTCTTTCTTGCCTCTTCCTGGTTTCTGATGGTTACCAGCAATCTTTGCCTTTCCTTCGCTTATAGCTGCATCAATCTAATCTCTGCCCCCATTGTCATTTGGCCTTCCTCCTTATGAGTGTTACTGTGTGTCTTTCTCTTCTTATAAGGATACAGTAATTGGATTTAGGGCACATCTTAATCTGTTATGACCTCATATGACTCCATCTTAACTTGATTTTAACTGCAAAGCCACTCTTTCCAAATAAGGTCACATGTATAAGTACTCAGAATTAGAATTTCAACGTATCATTTTGGATGACACAATTCAACCTACAACAGTCCACTACCTTAAACCACAAATGGCTTTTTACTACAAATAAAGTACTTACTCTGTTAATAAGCCTTTACATGAATTGGCCTCATACTATACTTTTTTTTTTTTTTTTTTTGAGATAAAGTTTCACTCTTGTTGCCTAGGCTGGAGTGCAATGGTGCAATCTTGGCCCACTGCAACCTCCACATCTTGGGTTCAAGCAATTCTCCTGCCTCAGCCTCTCCAGTAGCTGGGATTACAGGCATGCACCACCATGGCTGGCTAATTTTGTATTTTTCAATAGAGATGGGGTTTCTCCATATTGGTCAGGCTTGTCTCACACTCCCCACCTCAGGTGATCCTCCTGCCTCGGCCTCCCAAAGTGTTGGGATTATAGGCATGAGCTACCACTCCCGGCTGGCCTCAGCCTATTCTTTATGCCTCACTTAGTTCCACTCTCCCCCTTATTCAATCTACTCCAACCATATTGGCCTTATTTATGTTGTACAACTGTGCCAAGCTTGTTCTGTTCTTATGGCCTTTGCATATGGTTTTATCTCTTTCTGGAATTTTTCTCCTGTATCCACCTGTGACTGTTTTCTCCTCATGATTTAAGTCCTAAGTTACAAACACCTTCTTGGAGAAATTAAAATAGTAACTTCTATACCCCATCACTCTCTACCCTCACAATGTATATTAACTGAAATATATTTCTTACTTGTTCACTCATGTTTTCCCTGGCAAGAACGTAAGCTTGATGAAGATAGGATATGGGTCTGTCTCGTTTCTTCTTATGTCTCCACTACCCTAATATCTAGGACAGTGCATGAAATATATTGGTCAGTGAGTTTATATGCCAATTACAACCTCAAAGAACAAGATGATATATATAACAGCTAAGTAGATTCTAAAAAGTAGAATGCTAATTTACCTCTGATCTTCTGAACTTGTGGAGGTGGTAAGAATTGATGTGTAGTATTTCTAGATGTGGTGGGAAGAACAGTCAATCTTAGAAGTCAATTCTTAGAAGAACTCCAAGCAGAGAAAACCATATGCTAAGTACTGGGAAGTTAAGAAGCAACAAGATCAAACAGACATAAAGCAATTTATATTCTCTTTGAGGAGATAGTGCAGCTCCTGCAATAAAGCAGGAACCTCAGATAGTGAAAATCTTTGAGCTGAGTGACTATAGCCAATACCTAGTTGAAAGTCACATAAATATCACTTAGAATTTCAGTTCATGCAGAGACTTTGCAAGCACACAGTTTCCAGAGAAATAGTAGCATGGTCTGCCGGTTGAACATTGGATATGGATCATTTATGTCCTTTTTTGTGTATTTATTTGCATCAGAGGTCTCAGAACTGTTTTATTTATTATTGACTATTTAAATTACTGTCAGGAGAAAACATAGAACCTAATTTTCTAGCTGCATGATCTTGGGAAAGGTACTCTAAATAGACAACAATAGCATCTACCTGATTAGTAATTTCTAAGGATTAATAAGACAGTACATGTAAAGTACTCAGATACATGCCTGGCACATAGTAAGTGTTCAAAAAGTGTTGACAGTTATTATTAATAATGCTTATTATTTACAGGCATTGAAAACAAAATGTGAAAAGTTAGATATGAACTTGTAAATAGTATCAATTACCTGTAAATGCTAATGATAAACAAAAATATTCCTGTTAGCTCTCTGGCTTTTGAAATATTGTACCAGCTTCCTATTGCTGCTGTAACAAAGTATCATAAACGTAGTGGCTCAAAACAACATAGATCTATTCTCTTACAGTTCTGTAGGTCAGAAGTCTAAAATGAAATTTATGGAGCTAAAATCAAGACATTGGCAGGGCTGGTTCTTCCAGGGCTTCAGGGGAGAATCTGCTGCTTGCATTTTTCCTAGTCCTTGATGGAATTTCTTGGCTCATGGCTTCATCACTCTAATATCCACTTCCATCATCATATGACCTTCTTCCTAACTTGGACACTTTTGCTACTCTCTTATAAAGATACTTGTGATTACATTGAGCCCACCTTGTAATCTGGAATAATCTCCTTATCTCAAAATTCTTCACTGAATCACATCTATGAAGTCCCCTTTGACATGTAAGGTAACATGTTCATAAGTTCTGGAGATTAGGGCCTGGATATCTTCACAAGCCATTATTTTGTCTAGCACAAATGCAGTCACTATCTTTTAACAATTATTTAGAAACAAATACATTTTATTATTGCTTTTTCTTTATAAGAGGATTCTACTGACACATTGGCACATAGGACAAATACTTATATTTCTGTTCCTCAGTGAAAACGGTGGTCATGTTCTCACTGAGTAACCCTGGGGTGACTATGGATCTCCTTTATAAAAGGTAACACATTTTTCTGTGTGGTATGGCCTCAGGATGGATTTTTTTTTGTTTGATAAAGCTAATTATTCTGAATAGTGATTAAACTTGTGATCTGGGGGTACCAGCCATGTCCTAGATCATTTGGAACATTAGGAGATATTTTTCCTTGTGACAACTAGGTGAAGGTGCTACTGGTATCTAGTGAATACAGGCAATGGATGCTACTAAACATCCTGCAATGCATAGGACAGCCCACCTTCCCAACAATGAATAATCTACCACACAAAGTTAATAGTACCATGTTTGAGAAACCCTGCCATAGGCAATTTTAAGAAACAGTATTATTCCTTGGACCTTTGCTTTTCAAAGCGTGGTGCATGGACCAGAAGCTTTGGCATCACATGGGTCATCAGTCTCTTCGAAATCTCCCCAAGTGATCTGAACATTCAGCCAAGGCTGAAGATCACTGCCTTAGCTTTTCTCCCACTGTCTTACCCTACTCACAAGTTGTTACAGTTGTGGATATATAGAGTTTAACTGGAAAAGTAAAACTTAAAAAATTGCCACATATAAGAAACATCATATATTAGAGCTTTAATTAACATAAAGCCACCTTTTTCTTGAGAGTTGCAATAAATAATAAATTCCTCAATGCACTGAATTTTAAACATACAGAAGGGTGGTAAGAGTCAGGTTTATCCAACTATTCATTAAATATATTGGCAGGGAGAATTCACAAAGGAGGGCACATTCACTCAGGTAGGATCATGTTTGCAGCCTGCAAGAGTGATGATGGAATATATTTGCTTTTCCTCCCCTGCCCTGTCATTTGCCTCATCCAATCTGCTGACTTTAGAACCCAAAAAGTTTCTTTGGTATGGGCTTTTGCAGCTGAATTACAGTGGAGAGCATGATGAATGCGAAAGGCATAAGAAAGGTGAATTAGAAAAGTGGCAGAGGGAAACTGTATAGTGTTTTTATTTATGCTCTCTATTCTTGAGCATAGTGCACTTTCCATTTTAGCTAGTCAGGTTCATCCATTTACAGTATTTTCTCCTGTCACCAAATAAGTGTGAGCTGTATTGAATTTCACAGAATTTTCTGGCAGCATATGAAACATATCAATTTCCCCAGCAATTCCCAGTCATTTAAGTTTAGAATTATTATACAAATTAATTCAGTTAAGGCTACAGTAATCAGCATAGCCCTGTTATGTGGCTTATAAAAATAAAAGTTAATACAGATTCAACTAGACACCAATGTTTAAGGGTAATCATACATTATTGTATTCAGTGTTTGCAGCAATCCCTTGAGGTACAAACTATTCATGTGCCCATTTTACAGTTGAAGAAAATGAGATATTAGATATTGAAGTGTTAAGTATTAGTTATTTGTCCAAGTTTGCATAGCTAGCAAGAAGCTGAGCTGGATTTCAAATACAAGCACCTTTACTCCTGAGTGTGTGCACTTAACCACATTCATTGTATATTTCTTTAGGTCTGTCTTCATAGACAAGCATCAGCTAGTGCCAGGGATTTTCTAAACTATATTGGTTACTTTAGCAACCCTAGATTTTGCAGAGGATGATTCCACTAGTTTTTAATGACCTTAATATTGAAGCCTTTCCCTAGCCACTATTCCCTTAAGATGGGTAGTTTCTCTGCTTTGCCGAATCTGAAAGACCTAATGTCTCAAAATATATTTGGTTGCTCCTGTTGATGATAATGTTATGGAAATGGACTTTTTCTATGCACCTCTGCAGTTCCACTGATCTCTTATTTAGCAGCCTTGACAGTGTCTTTATACTGTTGTTCACATGGTTTCTGATTAAAACCCCATGATACTAACCTGTGACTAGAATTCGAAATCTAACCTGCGCTAGTTTATCATGATTTCTTTTATTTAATTTCTTTTTTAACATTTTGTTTAACATTGATAATTATACTTGTGTATATTTATCTGGTACACAGTGATACTATTATATATGTATGCAATGTGGAATGATTGAATCAAGCTAATTAACATATTCCTATCTTAAATACTTAACCTTGTTTAAACTGTAAAAAATACTTTATCTTAAAGCATTTATTGACTAATTTGATTATAATAATTGAATGTAGTATTAGGTATAATTTTTAAAAAGAAATTAAAAATTGACTTCCATAGATATAAAATGAAGTTTTGTCAAAGTTTTATTTACATCACTAATTAATGAGGGAAGAAGACAAGATGTTACACCTAACTTGATGTAGTTGTCAAAGAACCACAAATTTATATGTAGTAAAGGAATATTGAAATTAATTGACCACAGCATGTCTATCCATAGGGCAGTAATCAATTACATTCTACCAGATACAACTAATATGCATTTCTATGGATAAGAATTATTTGCATTGCTATTAGCGTTCTAGATGTTCACTGTATCTTTATAGAGATATAAAATAGCTTATTCAAAAGCAAAGTTACACATATAAGATCAGATAATTCCCAGAGGCTCCAACTTTCTGTGGAAAGGATAGCTAATAATCTCTATTGCTCATTTCAGAGTCTCAAATGCTTCCTTAAGGTAGTATTATTGTAGATACATTTACAGGCATATCTCTTCCCCAGTGTACATTTCATTCTTTTTTTTTTTT
>NW_016107597.1:1420789-1427375 GCF_001604975.1 Cebus imitator
AACATAGCAATATGGAGGAGAACCAAAATCAGTATAATTACTTATGATAGCAAGCTCATGTAATCTGCTGTGCTGTAGTTTTTAAGTCATTTTTCTATTATTAATATTATTCATACTAAGGATAATTTTCTCTGTACAGTATTATATTCTGCTTTCATCTCTTTCCATGTTATTATGACTATTTTTCCAAATGATAAATTTCAGAAGTATTTCTGAAGGCTGAATAATATTCCGTCTTACAGATATTGTCTAAAATTTTTACTAGTCCTCTATATTGGTCAATAGAAAATTTAATAATTAACTATCTCTTATAAATCTGTCTGGATTAATGAATATTTAAGGTGGTATATTATTTACCTATTGTTATATAACAAATTACTAAAAACTTAGCAGCTTGAAACTATACAAATATATTGTCATGTAGTTTCTGTGGCCCAGGAAGTTAGCTGACTCAGTTCAGGGTCTCATAAGGCAGAAATCGAGATGTCAGTTGGGTCTCAGGTCTTATCTGAGACTTGAAGTCCTCTTCCAAGCTCACATGAATTTTTGCAGAATTCAGTTTTGTGTGTGTGTGTGGTTTTAGGATTGAGGCCCTCAGCTCCTAGAGGCTGATCGCCATTCCCCACAACATGGTTCTTTACATGACATGGCACTTTCTTCTTGAAAGTCAAGAGGAAATAATCTCTGCTGCTTCTTATTTCTCTAACCTTTTCTATCTCTAACCTCTAGAGTCTTTTTAAAAAGACCACCTGACTGGGCTGGCCTCAACCAAGATAATCTCCCTTTTGATTAACTTAAAAGCACCTGATTAGTGACCTTAATCACACCTACAAATTACCTCTATTTTGTTATATAATGTAACCAATCATGGGCATTATATCTATCATATTTATAGGCCCCACTCACACTTTAAAAGAAGACAATTCTACAAGGTGTGGACACAAGGGAGTAGAAGTCTTGGGGCCCATCTCAGAATTTTTACCACTACAGATGAAGTTTTAGAAGCAGGATGATTGATTCCAAGTGGTTAAATATTTTATAGGCTATATATTGAGAAATTGCTTTCCAGTAAAATTGTACTAATATTCACTCCCATCATCAGATTATGAACATACTTGCTTTACTACATCCACATCAACATAATAAATGATCATTTAAATAATTTTGATTACTCTTTTCTTTTCTCTATATATGTATAAATATACAAAATTACAATCATGGCATTTTTTTGTGTGAGAAAATTTTATTTTTATTTGATTATTTTAGTATATACTTTTACTAATGGCCTTATGATTGTAATATTTAGTGACTATATGTCTTCTATATATTACCTATTCACTTGATTTGTTCATTGTCTATATTCATTCTCTGTGCTAATTTTCACAATAGATTTGTAAAAGTTCTTTATATTATATGGGCACTATCCTATTGATATATATGTTGGAAATATATTTGCTAATTTATAATTTGACTTTTAACTTTCCTTCTAAAATTTGTATTTTTATGTTATAAAAAACACAATAAATATTCCATTTGAATTTTGACTAGAAGTGCATGTTACCAATTTGGAAAAACTTGACATTTTGTGCGAAATTGACAAAGTAGTCAATATTTTAATCCTAGAGCATATTATTTGGATGAATTTAGAATAGAATAAAGTTTTCTAACTTTTTATCACCATAATAAAAATTTTACATTTCTCTTTTTCTAATATTTATATTTATAGTCAATGTCTAGGAATTCCAGATCAAAGCTAAATGAAAATAGTAATATTAACTATCCTTGCTCTCATTCTTTATATTAGTTTAAAGCACTTTATTTTGTTGGTTAAAAAAATGTTTTCTATATTTTTATAACCATAACCATGACTTTCTGTTCCTTGGACCAAACTGTTTCTTGAAAGCTTGGAAGTACTCCTCTGTATTAATTTCTTCAATCAACATTTTTGGAGTTTCTACTTTAATAGCATTTTGAAATTTTAAATGATTTTGGTTTATTTGTAATTTTCTTTTGTTTAATAAATTGTGGTTATTTTTATCCCCAGCCATCCATTCTGTAAAATTTACAAATTTACTAAATATTTTATGTCATTGTATATTTTATAACTTCTTCAGTTCTAATTTTGTTTACATCATTACTCTTTTTTTTTTCTTAGTAGATTAGATAGAAGTTTCATCAACTTTTTATAATACAAAACTGGTTTTGACACTTCCTTCTTTAAGCACTATTGGTTTTTAACCCCCTGAAGCATAGAGTCAGGACATCTTGAGACTCAAGCCAACCCTTTCCTTATCAGATTCCTGTACAAATTTTCAGCTTTACCTGGTGCCACCCAGTAGATGTGCCAATTATCCCATAGTAACTGCTCTTACTGCCCCAGACTATAGGTTTGCAAGACATTCCACAGCGTTTTATGTTAGATTGCTCCATAGTGAACTCCACAGTGTTTAATTCTCAGGACAATATTTAAATAAGGCACAGATGCATTTTGGGTAAGATTATTTGACTGCTGAGTATAATCTTCATTACCTTGTAGGGTAATCTGCCAAGAACCATATGACTTCAGATTCTATTGACACTTTGTTTTTTTTTAGTCATATTGTGAATTAGCTTTTGGAGATCAATTTAGAAGCTTGGTTATAAGATTTGGAAGGTCAACATTTCCTTGGCAGAGAAGCTGTATAGGAATGAATGGTATTCTGATTAGAATTGTGTTAAAAAGAAAACAAACAAAAATCCCACAGAGTTTTGTCAGGGCCAATTTAGAAAAAAATTACCTTAGTGACCTAAAACTTGTTTTTGATGATCTAAATATCTCTCTCTCTCTACTCCCTAACCCATGTTGAATAGATTGTCAAGCATTTTAGCTTTATTTTCATCAGTGGTTTTCGAAATGGACCATACACCCTTTCTGTCTTACTCTACCAGTAATCTCTTGCCCACCATTTATTAAACCCTTTCTAATTTAGTCATTAATGAACCCCCTCTTCTGCTTTCAAAGTCAGCCCAGTATCACCTTCTTCTGTGAATGTTTTCATGACCTCTCCAGGCTGCACTGAGCACTTTCCATAGATTCTTGAGAAATTGTCACTCATACCATGTATCCCTTTGCTAAAATTGTTGATTTCCATATCTTTCTTCCATGTAGTCCTTGCCACAGTGACCATTTCCTAATCATTTTGTACCTCAGTATTTAGAACAGCATCTGTATCATGGATAGCCACCTCATAATTAAAAAAATCAAATATACAAATAACTTCATAATTTGTGCTTAATTTAGACATAAGTTTCCCTATGGCTGATTTTAAATATTATGCCTTTTAGTAACTTATGGTTATAAAGTGTCTAAGAGCTTCTGTTTATCCTCTCTATAGGAAGTCTATCTCTCAACTTTAACATGCATTGCTTTATGTAAATTGAACTCTTGGAAAAATACTTTGTGTCATTCAGAAATGGATACTTCAATTTTTGATTAGAGTGAAAAAATGGTTGCCATAATTTTGAATATAGTCATGTCAAAATTTTAAGTATTGATTAAAACATAGTGAATCATTTTTGAGCATAATTATTACAGGCCAGGAGTAGAAAGAAGGCATAAGAAAAGAGCTAGCATTAAAAAATGTCTACAATTAAATGTCATTATTAAACACTAATAGTCACCATAAAGACAAGTGTTTTATTTAAGGCTTGTGAAACTTTGAACTAGGTATTTCCTACCTCTACGTGTTGGGGAAAAATAGGTAAAAACTGAAATAAATATGACAGATACTTATGTCCATGCTTTGAGATAAGAAAACTGGGGCTTATAAAGATGAAGTAACTTACTTACCTAAATACAGTAAGGCCAATAATCCAGGTTTTTCTCATTCTAAAGCCCATTCTCCCTGCTTTATAGTATAGAATTTAAAAAAATGAGTACAGTTTCCACCCATTTCACTTCCAAATTTACTTTTATATTCACCCATTTGTACTTTATTTTCTACCTATAAAAGCAGGGGTCTCAACTTCTCCATACTAATATCTCTTCTTTCTAGATTCACTTCCTTCTTCTGGCTCTACTTCTCTTTTGCCTCAGTTTACATATATGATCTGGAATTCCCCAGTTAAACCTCAACGTCTCTACCCTCAATTGTGGACTCCACATTCACATTCAAAACACATTGTTGCTTCTTTTGAATGTTGTATTTGAAAAACATTCAAAAAACAAGCAAATGAAACTTTCTACCTTGGACTATTTCGATTATGCCCATGTATACTCCCATTCGTGTCATCTATGTAATGAAAAGACTGGTCATTAGCATCTTAACCCTGATGCCAGTTGTCTTTTTTATTTTTCGATAGGATCTCACTCAGTTGCCCAGGCTAGAATGTAGTGAAACAATCACCACTTACTCCAGCCTCAACCCCTGGAACTCAAGCGGTCCACCTACCTCAGCCTCCCCAGTACTTGGGACTACAGGCATGTGCCACCACACCTGGCAAATTATTAAAATTTTTATGTAGAGATGGTAGCCCTACTGTGTTACACAGGCTGGCCTTGAACCCCTGGGCTCAAGTAATCCTCCTGCGTTGGCCTCCCAAAGTGTTAGGATTACAGGCGTGAGCCACCAACCCTGGCCCAGATGTCTTTTTTTTATTCTCACAATACATAAGTTATCCTGACTGTATCCTTAAATATCCTTGCTTGCTTCATTTACCCAACTTCTTCTGATTCACACTCCCTCTGTGGCCTGCTTTTCTCACTTTTTCTCTCTCTTGATTCACTTTGCCTGTCCTATAAATATTTGTAAGCCCCAGGGTGGATAGCGTAAGCGTTTTTCTCTTCTTTATCTGCACTTCCTTCTTGTTTTTCGTAATACATGTTCTTAACTTCAGCTACACTTACAGTGTTATCCTCCATCTCTCTACTGAGCTATTGGCTAATATTTTTAATAAACTACATGATAGTGTTAACAGGAAATTTCATAGGAAATTTAAACTCAACATCTCTCAAATATAATTTTGCGTATTTCTCCATCCTCATTGCCCAAAATGTCTTCTGTGTTTCTATATATTGGTAAATAATATCATAATATATCTAGTTTCTCAAGCTATACATCTCAGATCCATGATTCACTTTAGAAGTTTCCTGTTGATTTCTAAATCTATTCTGTTTTCCCAGTATTCACTGTTACTGCATTGATTTATCCTCTTCCTCTTCTTCCAGTACTGCTGCCTGCGATTTTCTTCCAACTTCAATCTGTGCTGTATAAAACAATTTAGATTATTCACTTAAAAGCACCCATTGACTCTTCATTGTCTGTATTGCAAAGAATCTTAGGATTATTTGAAAGGGAGGCAGGTCAGAATCTCAAGTGAGTTATGTGTATTGTGAAGAAATGTTTTTGGGACTAAAGAAATAGGCAACAAAAAAGTAAAATTGCATGAAATAATCTTGGATGCTTAAGTTAGTTATGAATGAAGTTAGCATGAATGAAGATGTTATGTAAGAAGTTGAGGTTTTTCCCCCCTCATCCCCCTATAAAGTTTTCCGTTAATATTTTGTCAGAATCCTACAGTGACAATGTCTATCTACGTTGATGCCTACAAATTTTATTACAGTCCACAGCCTGTGGTCTATTTACACTTTATTCCTGAAACTTGCCATTCCATATCCTTTCTGTAATCATTTCCTGTTGCTGCATTAATAAGTTACCATAAACTTAGAGACTTAACCCAATTTTTAAATCTTATGATTCTGCAGATCAGATGTTCAAAATGGGTCTAAAATCAAGGTGTTTGGCAGGCTTTTCTTCTGGAGAATGTATGGGAAAAACTGTTTCATTGACTTTTCCAGCTCCTAGGGGCCGCAAACATTCATTGTCTCATGGCCTGTTCTTCCATCTTGACAGTGCATCACTTGAACCTCTGACCTTTGTTTCCATCCATATACTTAATTTTTTCTCTTTCTGAGTCTGATTCTTCTGCTCTCCTTTTGTAAGAGACTTTGTGATTGCTTTGGGCACACCTGAATGATTATCTCCCATCTCAAAATTCTAAACTTAATCACATCTACACAGTCCCTTTGCTATGTAGAGCAACGTATTCAGAAGTTCCAGAGATTGGGACCTAGACATGTTTGGTGAGGGGAAAGGGATGATATTCTGCCTATCATACTGAGTATTTCACTCATCCTTTGTCCTGGACCCAGAATTCCCTTTCCCTTAGAAAGTTTCTCCTTCATAATCTAGATGAAATACGTCTTCCCCTGGAAGCCCTTTCCTTTGATTTCACCACACCCAGCCTGGAGCAGAATTAATTCATCCCTCCCTCTACTGTCTAAGCACATTATACTGAATAAATGGCAACAGGGCCAGCCTAATTAAATAGGTAAGCATTTGTTTCTTTAATGGCCTGTCAGCCTTTTTTTATTAGACTCCATTGCATTGTCTTTGTGTCCCCACTGCATCATAGCAAAACATCTTGTAACTAATATATGCTCAATAAGTGTTTATGACATGATGGGTTTGAATATCAAAATTGAACTGCAGATAATAGCAAACATATCCAGTCGTTCTTTTTTTTTTTTTTTTTTTTTTTTTTTTTT
>NW_016107597.1:1427440-1445584 GCF_001604975.1 Cebus imitator
CACAGAATATATCAGAAGAAAAGGATGTGAGTGTTAGTAGTATTAATTAATTAGTAGTTCTTAAAATAATAATAAAAATAATAACAATTAACTACAATAACAATAATACAAACAGAAGCTTGCCTGTAACCCCAGCACTTGGGGAGGCCAATGCAGGTAGATCACCTGAGATGAGGAGTTTGAGACCAGCCTGGCCAACATGATGAAACCCTGTCCCTACTAAAAATACAAAAATTAGCCAGGTGTGGTGGCGGACACCTGTAATCTCAGCTACTTGGGAGGCTGAGGCAGGAGAATTGCTTGAATCTGGGAGGCAGAGGTTATAGTGAGCTGAAATGGCACCACTGCTCTCCAGCCTGGATGAAGGAGCAAAACTCAGTCTCAAACAAAAAAACCCAGGAAGCTTTAATTTGTTGTTCTTTCAATGTGCCAGTACTGTTCTAAGCACTGTGCTCTCTGTACTATTATAATACTTATTTTGCAAATGAGGAAACTAGTCACAGAGAGGTTATTTGTTCCAAATCACAGTTGGTAGGTGGCAAAGCTGGAATATATAGACTTTCTCCTCTTAACCATCACGATATGCTCATTCTGTATAAGGTTTACTAGTGGTTTATGTGAAGCCAAATGGTGAATGGTATTGATAGGAAACAGGCAAGTGTTTTCAGGTCCATTCATCCAGAAACTGAAGACTCTTGAAATTAGTTCACCAGTAGTATAAACAATAAAAAAAAAAATCTCGGAACCTCACTAAATAATTATGTACAGTTTGTATTGCTATTTCTGGGTACACATTTTAATTATGCAACAAGGTTAGCAAAGCTTGTATGTCTATGGCTAGGTATATTAAACTGGTTTTCAATTTAAGACACAATAAACGTCCTCAAAGAAGTTTGTAAAGATTATTGTAGATTGACTAAGATGTTAGGTCTCTGAAATTCTATGGGTTTCGTTTTGTTTTCCCTAATACACAAAGTTTCAAGAGATTCAATTAAGGATCCTGATATTACCAAATTGATGCTTTCCATACCAATTAATTTTAAGAAATAGAATTGCCAACTAGCTGTATGCTTTATAGAAATGAGTAAGGAAATAGTATTTTGAACAGGAGTAAAGTAATAAGATTGTTAAGCTGAAAGGTCTTGCAGTGTATAGTTGGATCCTGGGGTTTCTTGGGCAGTGCTGATTAAACTCACACTGAGAGAGGAACTGATTCTCACAGCTAACCTGAAGGCTGAAGATACCAACTTGAAGATTTCCTGCAGCTCCAGTTAGTGTGGTGGCTGGAAAATGGGATTCGGGTTTTAGGAATGCATGACTCAGATTTGTACTTTAATGTGGCAGTTCATCAGATGTGTCTGGTGAATCAGCTCTTTGGACTAGGTTTCACTTATGTCTTAACATAAATTTAAGGTCTTTGCAATAGAAAACTTTAACAGCTTATTATCCCTTAAAGGTGCTGCCATTAAAATAGATTATTCTTCACGCTATTTTACAAATTCACTGATTTTCTGAATAAAATGGTGATGGTGATACTTTGCTACAAGTGAATGGATTTTGCTTTTGTTTAGTGAATTAAAATGTGTTTTAACAGAGTTATTAATGTGAGTAAATTAATCAATATAAACCATTCAGAAGTATCTGAATGAGGCTCTGGGAGAACACAAAATGTGATAGTTTTGGCTTTCTCATCTTTAGTAAAGTTATAGTGATTGAAACCTGGATATGATCAGTCCTCAAATGTCTTGCAAAGAAACTTGTGCTGTCATAAGTTGACAATATATTTGAACTGTATTGCGATTTGCCACTTTTTGAAAGTTGGCCTTTCAGCCCTATCTCAGTCTTATACAAAAAGAAAAGAAGCCGGGAGTAGAATGGTGGTTGCCAGGGGCTGGAATGGGATTAAGAAAAAAGGGGAGATGTTGGTCAGAGGGTATAAACTTGCAGATATACAATGAGAACATTCTGGTGATCTAATCTATAGCATGTTGACTATACTTAATGATACTATATTGTGTACTTAAAATTTGTTGAGTGTAGATCTTAAGTCTTATGACACACAAAAACATACCAACTATGTCAGTTGAAGGATGTATTAGCTAACTTTATTGGGATAATTATTTCATTATATATGCATATCAAAACACATGGTACATTTTAAACATATACAACTTTGTGAATTATACCTCAATAAAGCTGAGACACAGAATGATGATTTTCTGGGAAGACAATGTTCATTTCTTTAATTTCAAATGAAATATCTCTCCTTTAGAAATCCAAACACACTAGGTTGGTGCCCCTTCTTGTATCCCTCTGCAAGCCTTATAATAGAAAAAAATAATTTTTTTTGGTAGCTTCATTGAGTGTTTTTTCCTCCTCCTCCTGCTTCTCCTCCTTCTCCTTTCCTCCTCCTCCCTTCCTCCTCCCTTCCTCCTCTCTTCCTCCTCTTCCTCTTCCTCTTCCTCTTTTTGGTTCAGTGTCTCACTTTGTTTCTCAGGCTGGAGTACAGTGACACAATCTCAGTTCCCTACAGCCTTGACCTCCCAGGCTCAAGCCATCTTCCTACATCAGCCTCCCAAGTTGCTGGGACTACAGGTGCACTCCACCATGCCCAGCTGTGTGTGTGTGTGTGTGTGTGTGTGTGTGTGTGTGTGTGTGTGTGTGTGTGTTTTGTAGTAATGGGGGTTTTGCCATGTTGCCCAGGCTGGTCTCAAACTCCTGGGCTCAAGGGATCTGCCTACTTCAGCCTCCCAAAGTGCTGGGATTACAGGCATACGCCACTGTGCTTGGTCAGAGTGTACATTCTTTTAATAAAAACAAAAGTCTTAAAATTCTCTTAAAGTATCTTTAGAGGTTTTTTGAAAGAAAATATAAAATCACAATTAAATATTTGGAGGCATACAGTTTATGACTTAATCTCCATTGGAAAGAATGACACTGAATAAAATCACATTCTATTATACCATGGAATGTTAAAAATATCTGTTTGGATGATTTATATGAAGATAAATTGTTAGTGAAATAATTCTTTTGAAGGGATCATTTCCATTTATTTAAATACAACTAGGGACTTTAAATAAAAATAAAATCCAAAACCTCAAGTCAACATAAGATTTTAAAGCATTTTGGGGGTGACGGCTATAGAGGCATAATTTTGGTATTACTGGATTTGATTTAACTTAGGAACCACAGGATATGGGAAAATATAATAGAAATCCTGTTTATCTTCTTTCCTTTTGTGTAATTAATTGCACCAATCATGTTTGATCAGTCATGAAATTTTTATAATTTTGTTACCTAGTTTTAAAACATGTATGTTTTTCTTAATCTTTGCTTTAGGGAATAGCCTTTAAAAGCTGGAAGATGAAAGCTCCGATTCCACACTTGATTCTCTTATATGCTACTTTTACCCAGAGTTTGAAGGTTGTGACCAAAAGAGGCTCCGGTAAGCAGTATTCCTCTATTTTTTTTTAAACTGTTTTTTTAGTAGCTTAAAGTGATAGTGCTACATTTACACATGTGTCATTTGTAGAAAAGTTGAGAATGATCAGTTATCCATATTGTAGAGATATTATGAGTAAATAGGTGGAGCGCACTGATAAAGAATTAGAAAAGTGAGAGTGAATTCAAAAGAATGTGGCTTATTTTGTTAATTAGTATGAATTGGCATGGATTCAATAGCAAAAGCTTGTATTTAGATTTCATTTCGTTGTAGGATTTTAAGTATTCTTATATAAACAGTGTTATTTAATTTTTTGCATGGAAATATTGTATCATTGATGTTAACTTTTATTGTTACCATATTGATGTCAGCTATGCCTAGGGAAGGTTCTTTTCAGTCTTGTACTCCAGCTGATTTGATGAATTGGTTGGATGTATTTAAAGAAAAAAGTAGTTTTATTGAAGAAAATGTTATGAGGAAGCACTAATATTTTAATAGGAAATATAGAGGCAAAGTAGAATGATAATGAAAGGAACTGCTAAATAGGTTAATGTTGGCATTTATGAAAAACTTTACATGTTATCAGGCATCTTGGTTTGTAGTGGACTGTTGATACTTCAATTGTATGGGACAATTGAATAATACCATTATCAATGTGAAGTTGTATCTTGTCTAGTAAGTCAGTAATAATATAAAGCCTTGTCATGCTCACACCATGTGAAGTCACGTAATTGTTGAAGTTATAGCTTTTAGGTATAAAGGAAGAAGAAGGATATTGTGTTTTGTTGCTAGAATTAGAATGTATTGTCTGTTAGTTCCAGAGAGACTGTGGGGAAAAAGGAGACAAGATAATGTTCAAGAGGTTGCAGTGTTGTGATATAAGCAATTGCATGGGCAAAAGCATCTTTGGAATTCAGAAAGTAAAGGGAATGAAAGGGCTGAGATGGGGCTGTGAAACTACCATCTTAGTCCTTGAGGTTAAAAAGCTTCAAACTCACTTTGATGATATAATGAAAAAGCCTACATGCAGGAGAAATAGGGAGCAGCTCTGCTCTTGTGAGCCCCTCCTGGGGATAAAGTTTGGAGGGAAATTGAGGAAGGCATTGTGCATGGACAAAGGTTTGGTGCATGGTTGAAAGTTAAAAAACAATACTGAGCCTCTTGGTTCTAGCATATTTGGTTATTATACAGCTGTTGTTATAGGCAATGTGAAAAAAATACTGTTTCTATGTCTACACGTTATTTCATATCTTCTTCTCACTGGATCTTTTTGAATGAGATTAAACCCTATGGTAGGATTATGATATAGCGGTTTATGTAATTCAAATGGGTTAAAGGGAAATAACATATATCTTGATTTCTTTAATTGTACTATGCTCAAGTACAATTAAGCATAACCAAGAGAGTTAGAGTAGGTAGAAGGGGGAGTAAATAGTGATGAAAGCTGATAATTTACAACATTGATGTTTTCTGGAATCGAAATTTACATTACAATCACTTAACATAGATTTTTGAGACAGTAGCTATATAGGAGAGAAATACTCATTTGTATAAGTATTATAACAAAATGACAATAGTTCATCAGAAATAGAAATATCGATTAATTCTTTAAAACTTTATTTTTCTGGTTATTACCCCTAATTACATAAAATCTGTTTTTCCAGTTCTTTCTGTGTATGTCAGATCTATGATTTATTCAAATAAAAATGTTATTCCTTTTTGATCATAATGTCATATGTCCATTCTATATAACCTCTGATTTGGGGGCAAGACATTTTATCAAACTGGGACTTCATTTAATATAAATGCAAATATTAAAATATCTCAAAAATCTGTGTTAAGTGATTTTAATGTAAATGTCTAGTCTAGAAGACATCATTGTTGTAAAAATTGTCTGCTCTAAAGACTTGAGAAACCTCAATAATCTGTCTCAAATTCAGTTTTAATTTTATAATTATTTTAGAATAATGGTAATAAGATGCTGTAAGTTAAGCAGAAGTTCTGAGACCTCTTTTCAATTTATGAATACAGTTGTCACATAATTATGTAATATGTCCTAAACCAAATGTGTTTTCTATATTATAATGTAAAAAGGACAAGGCACGTATTGGGATATTGCAGCATGCTTGATTTGTTTACTTTTCTATATGATGTAAATTAACATACCTTCCCCTAGTTTCTATATTAAGGTCCAGATGGATGGAGGCTTGTTTGTTTGATTTTTGGATATTAAATGTGCAGTTTGGGAATGAATAATATTGTTCTATCCATATACTTTCATAGCTTGCACTTATTTCAGCTGCTGTCTGTTCCCATGGCACCTTTGTTTGAGAGAAGCAGATATGTAGCTTACTGAATAGTGTCATTACTGATCTCCATACATCAAGTAGAAGACGATTGCACTTGGCATCTTTTCCTTAAAAGATTAATGGCTCAATCTTCACACCCAGCCCAACCTATAAAACCAGCAGCACCACAGCTAGGGGATAAAAATCAATTTTTGATGTTGATTTTGCATATTAACCAAGAGAACTTCTTATCTTTCTTCTTTCCTCTTATCATTTAATTCTTTTTTGATTCTTTATCTTATTAATCTTTTTGAAAGCTCAGTAGACATGATTCAAAACCTGAAGCTTTTCATGTGTCTTTTACTAGAATATTATTTTTAGTTCACTGTGACCACTAGAGAACCAGAACTAGATATTTTAATAATTAGGAATATATACAATATTATATTACACAGAGAAATACTGAATTTTTATGGCACGTTAATTTTGTATAGTGTTTGCTTTAGATTAGCACATATGGTCATTCCATAAAAATTTAAAAGTAGGTATTTGTTTTTCATTAACAGAACTAATTTGAAAGCAATAGGAGTTCTTTTTACACAAGCTGGAAATGCATTATTTTTATCACATTGACTTACACTCCCTTGCTATTAATTTAAGGAAAAAATTAAGTATAGTAAGGCAGTTATATCAGTATAACATCCTTGACGGAAAAAATGCAACTTTGTAACATTTTGTTTTAAATATCACTTCAGATATGTACAGTATGTTAATGATAATTAAGAACTGAATCTGGTCTCTCAGGTAATGTCCTAAAGTTGGGCCTGCATTTAGAATCAAGACTTTTAATATCTATTGAGGCAGATAGTCAGCCTTCGTTACACAATGGGCTTTATCCTGGGGCAATTCCAAACCTATTTTTTTAGTTTTTATATGTAGCACTTGATGAAAGATGCTAAGACAACCAATACTACCAGTCCCCCTCAAGCATGTGAAGGATTATAGCAATTCAATAAGTAAACATTTCAGTTGCTGTCATTTGTAGAATTCTGAAAAATGAACAAACAAAAAGTAAAACACATGTACAGCAAATGCTTGCTGAGAGAATCTTTGTATCTCAACCAGTTGAGAAAATTTAGCTTTACATTCTTGTTCCATGGCCCCTTTCTTCCTTAATTATTTCCTCCCTTCTTTTTCTTTTTGTTCTTTCCTTCCTTCCTTCCTTTCTTCCTCCCTTCCTTCTTCTCTGTTAATATATTTATCTGCAAATAAAAGGAGTTTATTTTCATATTCCCACTGTGTCTTGGTAGGACTTTTCAAACTATAAAAATATTATTATTATTTTGTCTGCATGGTTAAAGCATTTGAACGTATTTTTACATGACCATTCAAAGAGGTTAGCATAGCCTCTATTAATAATAGCTATTCTTAAATATATACATTTAAAAATTGTGTATAACTAAGAATCTGGAGTAAGATTTGGGAGCAGGGAAATAGTTTAAATAGTTGAAGGACAGTTATGGACAAAGTATGTCTATAGCACTTTGGGGGGACTAAAGAGTGAGTTGTAATTTGAAAAGTTTGGGATACTGAAGAAAAATGAAGCTAGAGAGGTCTGGATGTACAAATTAGGTAAGAGAAGGGGTTCCGTGTTGGTTTGCTCTCAAAACATCTTCAGAATATAAGACGATGAGTGCAAGGACGCTGATTAATGTGTGCTTATAATCTCTACAGTGCCAAATATGCTGTTTCAGAGTCAGGGTTCAAGGAAATGTCTTAATGAATTAATGACTGCATGAATGGGTGAGTGAGTGGTTTTAATATTCAGAATTACTTCGGTGAGGATGCTACAGGACCAAAACGATATTAGAAAGTTAAAGGTAAAATTGAGTAGAGGCATTTAAGAAAAATGTTTTTTTCTTAAAGAGCAATCAGTATAATATATAATGTGAGACTACTGAAGCAAAAGATACAACTCAGAATAAGCAATATCTAGGACATGATAAGGGTTTAGATGAAGATAATGAACGTTTACAAATTGGGAGTGTTTTCATTGGGTTGAAATGCAGTTGAAAATCTGTTAAAGGGTAAGGAAAATGATTCTTCAAGTATTTTTCTATTGGAATTTTACTGCATTTAGCTCTGCTTTAAAGAAGTACTAATGTCATTGTGCAGAAGTTTTGGATTTAATGGTATTGTTCCATAATGGCCATTATGAAAAGCTTGAGCTCATGATTACTAATACAGGATAAATAAGCAAGTGACTTCAGTATAGACAAAAAGTATTCAGTTATTAGAGCATATAGAGAAGAGGAAGTGGCTGCATTACCAAAAAGCACATGTTATTTTAGGAGGGATTTAAACTATATAAAAGCTCCCTAAAGCAGCCAGCTACTAGAGAGTAGAAGGGTTACCACAGGGCGTTGATATTCTCTTCATTCTAGAACCTGACAGGGGACACCTGTTTGTGTAAAATGATTTAGATGCAGTTCTTCTTGACAGCAAGAGAAAGGCAAGCCTCAAGAGGTTTTCCTAAACTTGTGACTCTAGGCCCTAATAATTTATAAAAAGTAGGAATAGCAAAATAACTAAAGACACAGTTTTGGTTCCAAGTTTTGTGTTGTTACCTATGGATATTCATTTAAGTGAAAGAAATTATGCTACTGTGTAAAGAAAGTGAGATTTAACTGAATAGGAATGAGAAAGTCTAGTGGGGGTACTTCCACCTCATGTCAGTGTGATTTATGTGCAGCAGCTCTCTTGGGCATTCCTGTAAGTCAATGAGCTTAATTTCACATGATTAAGAGACAACCTAGTCCCAAAGCATCTGCCTTTTATTATGTTACCATGTGTTTATTCTCAGCTTGTCAAATATGTCAAAAAAGATAAAGCATTTCTCCTTATTTTCCTTTGGGGTAGCTTATAAGATCAAACTTCTGGGGCTTTGTTTCTTTACCTTTTGAAGTTAAAAAAATGCACTTTAATTTTTCTCAGAAAAAAAAATTTCTCCTATTTATTGTACTTTTTACAAATTTTGAAATCAGATCTAGAGTAATTTTAATATCCCTTTGAAATTATGTCTTTAACTAAAATAACAAGTCTAACAAAAATGGAACTTGTACCTAACAAACAAAATAAAATTATCCAATATCTTCTTTTAGTTATACCTGTATTCTTTCATATCTATATTCTATTATACCTATGAATTCCCTCACAAGCTTACCCATTGGATTTTAGTTGTTGGTTCAATTTTATATGAAGTTAGCACAGATTAATGCCAATTGTAGAAAATGATTCCTGCTTCATGGTGAGTTGAAGATAAACGGCAGTATGAATGAATCTTCAAAGTTGTCTAAGACTTCAATGAGGAGGAGTATATTCCAAGTTAATAAACATAGCAGTGTGGTACTGTTTCATGAGGGTATATAACTGGGTACATATTGTTCTATGTATTTGATGGGAGAGGTGCAGGATAGAGGGCAGCAATGTAAAAGCTAGCAAGTTGTAGGCAATTTGTTTTGTTCGAAAAATGATATCTGTATTAGTCCATTTTCATGTAGCTGATAAAGACATACTTGAGACTGCGCAATTTACAAAAGAAAGAGGTTTAACTGAACTTTCCACATGGCTGGCGAAGCCTTACAATCATGGCAGAAGGCAAGGAGGAGCAAGTCACGTCTTACATGGATGGCAGCAGGCAAAAAGAGAGCTTGTACAGAGAAATTTCTGTTTTTAAAACCATCAGGTCTTGTGAGATTCATTCACTATCAAGAGAACAGTGCAGGAAAGACCCACCCCCATGATTCAATCACCTGCCACTGGATTCCTCCCATGATACATGGGAATTGTGAGAGTTACAATTTAAGGTGAGATTTGGCTGGGGACACAGCCAAACCATATCATTCCATCCCTGACCCCTCCCAAATCTCATGTCCTCACATTTCAAAACCAATCATGCCTTCACAACAGTCCCCAAAAGTCTTAACTCATTTCAGCATTAACTCAGAAGTTCACAGTCCAACGTCTCATTTGAGACAAATCAAGTCCCTTCAACCTATGAGCCTGTAAAATAAAAAAAAAAAAAAAGTTAGTTTTTTCCTAGATACAATGGGGATAAAAGCATTCGGTAAAATCAGCTGTTCCAAATGGGAGAAATTGGCCAAAACCAAGAGCCTATAGGCCCCATGCAAGTCTGAAATCTAGCAGGGCAATCAAATCTTAAAGCTTCAAAATGATCTCTTTTGAATCCATGTCTTGCATATGGGTCGTGCTGATGGAAGAGGTGAGTTCCCATGGTTTTGGCAGTTCTACCCCTGTGGCTTTGCAGTGTACAGCCACCCTCCCAGCTGCTTTCACTGGCTAGTATTGAGTGTCTGTGGCTTTTCTAGGCAGACTGCAAGCTGTCAGTGGGTCTACCATTCTGGGATCTTGAGGATGGTGGCCCCCTTCTTACAGCTCTACTAGGTGGTGCCCCAGTAGGGGCTCTGTGTGGGGGCTCTGGCCCCACATTTTCTTTCTGCACTGCCCTAGCAGAGGTTCTCCATGAGATCCCCACCCCTATAGCAAACTTCTGCCTTGGCATCCAGGTGTTACCATATATCTTCTGAAATATAGGTGGAGGTCACCAAACCTCAATTCTTGACTTCCGTGTACTTCCAGGTTCAACATCATGTGGAAGTTGCCAAGGCTTGGGGCTTGCACCCTCTGAAGCAATAGCCTGAGCCCTATGTTGGCCTCTGTCAGCCACAGTTGGGGCAGCTGAGACATAGGGCACCAGGCCCCTAGACTACACACAGCAGGAGGACCCTGGGCCTGGCCCATGAAACCACATTTTGCTCCTAAAGCTCCAGGCCTGTGATGGTGAGGGACTGCTATGAAGATCTCTGACATACCCTGGAGACATTTTCCCCACTGTCTTGGGGATTAACATTTGGTTCCTTATTACTTATGCAAATTTCTGTGGCTGGCTTGAATTTCTCCTCAGAAAATGGGATTTTCTTTTCTATCACATTGTCAGGCTGCAAATTTTCCAAACTTTTATGCTCTGCTTCCCTTATAAAACTGAATGCCTTTAACAGCATCCAAGTCACCTCTTGAATGCTTTGCTGCTTAGAAATTTCTTCCACCAAATACCCTAAATCTTCTCTCTCAAGTTCAAAGTTCTACAAATCTCTAGGGCAGGGGCAAAATGCTGCCAATCTCTTTGCTAAAATATAACAAGAGTCACCTTTGCTCCAGTTCCCAAGTTCCTCATCTTCATCTGAGAACAACTCAGCCTGGACCTTATTGTTAATATAACTAACAGCATTTTTGTCAAAGCCATTCAACAAGTCTCTAGGAAGTTCCAAACTTTCCCACATTTTCCTGTCTTCTTCTGAATCCTCCAAACTGTTCCAGTCTTCCAAAGTCACATCCACATTTTCAGGTATCTTTTCGGCAATGCCCTACTTCTGGCCCCAATTTACTGTATTAGCCTGTTTTCATGTTGCTGATAAGGGCATACCTGACACCAGGAAGAAAAAGAGGTTTAATTGGACTTACAGTTCCACATGGCTGGGGAAGCCTCACAATCATGGCAGAGGGCAAGGAGGAATATGTCACATCTTACATGGATGACAGCAGGCAAGAAGAGAGCTTGTGCAGGGAAACTCCCATTTGTAAAACCATCAGATCTCATGAGACTCATTCGCTATCATTAGAACAGTGCAGGAAAGACCCGCCCCTATGATTCAATCACCTGCCACCAGATTCCTCCCATGACAGGTGGGAATTATGGGAGTTACAATTCAAGATGAGATTTGGCTGGGGACACAGCCAAACCATATGAATGTTTATTGTAGAGATAGCACACAGGCAGTCACAGCTTGTACCAGAGGATTAACCCCTGATCTATGGGCAGTCAACTATAGGCTTGCAAATGATCCATAAGGTGGCTTGGAAATTAGGACACTGGTGTATCAGTATCCTATTGCTGTTTATAAAATTACTACAAACATAGTGGCTTAAAGCAACACAAATTTATTATCTTATAGTTTTTGAGGTTCTTCATCATCACATCTCCTCCGACTCTGACCCTTCTACCTCTCTCTTTCCCTTGGAAGGACCTTCAAGATTATATTGGGCATCCTCAGATAACCCAGGATAATCATTCCATCTTAAAATCATTAATCAAACCGAAAGGTACTTTTTGCAATGTAATATAACACAGTCATATGTTTCAGGGATAAGGCAGTGGACATCTTTCTGGAGGGCATTATTTGGCTTACTGCAACTGGCAATTAGCCAATTCAAACAAACTGCGTATTGAATTGCATTGAAGACTGGAGAATGAATTGTCAGCCAGGAGCCAGATGGGAATGGAAGAGAACAAGAACATACTGAGGGTGAAAGCAAGAAAATTTTCAACAGAAAAGAGTTGAAAATTTTTGCTGAAAGGCCCATGTTATCCATGGTGTATGATAAAAGATGAAGGGGGGTTGTAGAAAAAGAAGAAAAAGGAAAGAAAACAGGGCAGAGGGAAAGGAAGGAAGGGAGATATGGAAAGAGAAAGAGAGGAAACTGATACTAGTGATGCTTTGGATCTTAAGAACATTTTAGAATTCATCTGCACTCCACACATATACTTTCAAAAATACCCCTTTTTCTTTGTGGTAGGCTAAAGGAATCTGTGTTCTTTCAGCAAAACAATACCTGACCTGAAAATGATTTCCAGACACAAAGTAATAGCAGTGAGAATAGTGAAGACAGAAGAGAGAACAATTTTAAAGTTAGACTAAATTGAAATAGATGATCAATTAGATGTGAGAGGATATAAAGAAAGAGGTAAAGAAAAATATTCTGTAATGAGAGGATTGGGATACCATCCATCATGTTAAAGGTCCCCAAATCACAGAAACTTGAAATGTCTACTTATTTAAAGAAAACAGTAAGAAGATCTTTGTGACTAAGATGAAGACCCAAATGTAGATTGAGGATAGAATATGAAGGGTTTTGGATGTCTTGCAAGGTATAGTGGATTTTATTGTGAGAACAAAATACTTTGGCTGAGATATTTAATAACTTTGCAAATCCCTTTAGTAGAAAATTCAGTCTGGGTGGTTGGGGCTCTGATTTGATAGATCTGTTCATTGTAGTATCTTCTCTATATCATAAAGATGAAACTTCTTGCTGCGTATATGATAGTGTTACACACATTTGTGAGTCCATCCGTAAAGCTGCCTTTACAGAGAAGGGAAGACGAATAATCAAGCTATGTAGTATCACACATGAAAATGGCATGGTTAACCTTGATTTTAGACGTGTAACACTCCCTGTAGAAAAGGCTAGGGTGGGACTCCAGAATGGCCAGTAAGAGACTCAATAAAAATCATATTTACCTAGAGGGAGGGCCTATAAAGCAATTAAAGGGATTGAAAATATGTTTCTGAAGAATATATAGGATCCGATGCGTGTTTGGAGATGAATTGTGAAATAATTCAAGGAGAAGTTATATTGATGGTGTCACCAATTACAGAGAGAAGATCCATGGCAGTTTTTTGGGGGAGAGGGGATGGAATGAGTTCAATTTGGAATATACAAGCTGTGGTAAGTCGCTGGAAATATTGAGCTAATGGATTTATTGGTCTGGAATTGTACTAGTTTCCTGTGGCTTCTGTAACAAACTACCACAAACTGACTTAAAACAATAAAATCTGTCCTCTCAAAGTTCTGGAGGCCAGAAGCCTGAAATCAAAGTACAAGCAGGGCCACACTTCTGATGTCTCTGTTGCAGAATCCTTCCTTGCCTCTTCCACATTCTAGTGGCTTTAGTTTTCCTTGGGTTGTCGCAGCTACCATCTTCATATGGCCTTCCCTTCTGTGTCTTTAATCTCCCTCTGCTTTTCTCTCGTAAGAGAGGACACCTGTCATTGGTTTTAGGATCCATTCGGAAAATCCAGCATGATCTCATTTTGTGATCTGTAACCTTAATCACATTCACAAAGATTCTTTATCCAAATAAATTTATATTCACAGGTCTGGTCAGACAGATATTTTGGGGGAATACTGTTGACACTGCAAATGTCAAGTCAGGAGGTATGGATTTTGAAATTGTCCTCATATGGAGAGCAGCATGATGGAATGAGATGATCCAGGGAAAACATGCAAAGAAAGAAGAGGAAAAGAAAAGGGAAAGGGAAATAATCAAGGATTCTCTGGAACACTAGCCCTGAAGAGGCTGGCAGAGAAGGAGCAACCAGTCAGGGAAAGAGATAAGGGAAAGTTAAGAGAGAAAGAAAGAGATCTTAGTTGTTTTGGTTCCTGCAAACCAAGAATGGAGAAAGCTTCAAAATGAAAGAGTGATACTGTTAAATTCTTTGGAAAGTTGTGTCAAATAACTGAAAATAGAAGTTGATGTCAGGTTTTTAAAGAGTATATATTGTACAAAATCAGTATATTAAAGGGCCTTTGTATATTAAAGGGATGTTATTTATTTAAAGTTTGTTTAACTCTTTAGAAATTATGCTTTTTCTAGGTAAAACAAGTATAAAACTCATGGTTAACTATGCTAATGAAAAGAATTGCATTATAGTACAGATAATTTTTTTTACAATCAAAAACTTCTTTTATCAAAAATTAAAACATGTTTTGCCATAGATAAATGTCCTGAAGGAAGGGTGATACTGATTTAATTTTCATTTTTTCATTTCCTATGTACATATATGAAAGATAGCTTACAAATGTATTATAATTTTCCATGGTTAATCTTCATGTTAACTATCATAAGTCGGCAGGAAAGGTCTACAGACAGCTAATATTTACACTCCAACTTTCATCTACGGTGATGATCACAAAAATTACATGTTTTCAGTTAACCTCTCAGAAGTGTCTTACATTAATCTGATGAGTAATATATTAGTTTGGTGCAGAAGTAATTACAATTTTTGCTATTACTTTCAATCGCAAAACTGCAATTAGTTTTGCACTGACCTTATAATACCCACAGCACTGGAAATTAAGACACCTGGATTTCAATCCAGCTCCTAACAGGCCTTGTTGATTGGGAACATGTCCCTGACTGAACCTGTCATGTCTTTGGTTTCCATTTTCATAAAGTTTTGAACTACAACATCATCTGTAGAAATAGTAGTTTATCTTTTTGTTCCTTTCACATATATTTATTGAACACTTTTAATGCTTACTAACTACATACCTGACATTTTTTTCTGTAACTTATTTTACGTATTTGCAAACTGGTCACCCATTAAGATAGGCAGAGTTTGTGACCGGAGTTCCTGAGGCCCATTGTTGGCTACATTTGACTTTATGTTATACAGTTTGTGCCAGCACTACAAAGTGGAGGATGCTATTAGCTTAAAACAAAGGTTCTATTAAGAGGAAAAAATGTTATTTCTTACTAAACAGCACACAGTATATCATTACAAAGCCAAATTTAAAATAAGGTGATTTTCCTTGCAGGTGGTGATGTGACTAGGTAAATTTGGTTTGGCAGTTTAAAATACCAAACTATGTTTTAGTCTATTTTTGCTTATCTAAGGCAGATTTCCTTTTTGTAGAGTTATGGTCTCTTAAGACATCTATGCAAGACACCTTCCATGGTAAATGTTGCCTTAAGGCGATGACAGTGAATAACTTTGCCAAGTTTCAGAATCTCTGAGGATTATACATAAATATTTCTTTAAAAAGTGTCAGTCAGCCTCTTATGAGTATTCTCAACTCTATTCAATTGTCACTTATGTTTTACTAACTGTACTAAAATATTTCCCAATTAGATTTGGTACCTTGAGTTCAATAAAGTACTGCCATTGGCATCTTACTTTGAGCTCTTAAAGCATATTCCACTTATTTTGTGTTCCAAATATTATGCCGTAAATGGTAAAATTATTTTTATCAATGATGAGGAAAGATTTTCATACTCTGGTGAATTAATATTTTTCTGAAATATATTGTCATATCATAAAAAATGCAACTATATAAAAGGATTGTTCCCATTTTTCCTATAAATATGTTCTATAAAGTAATTGTACTCTCCAATGCCATCTTGTGGCTTTTTAGGATTGATGAAAATGCAGTAATAAACACAGAACACAGAGAGAAAATAAACATTGGAAGAAAACTTCTGATGAATTACTGCTCAGTGATAATTTTACTTGATCTCAATACTTCTCAAACATTTATTTTCTCTAATTTATTGCCTTAGATTTTATAAATAGTATATATATTTCTCGTACATTTTGATACATTTTATAATAGAAATGTTCCTTAAGATCTTTTAAGGAGATAAAAATATCATATTTTTATCATCTTAGCATCATGTCCATTTGTAGCCCTCTATTATCAGAATTCAAATTATTATGACAAGTATTTTAGACTTATTAAAATCCTCTTTTAATACATTGCTGTCATTGAGGTCTTGTTATTTTAATAATTCAGGTGTCAAAAGAAGAAAAAGTCATTAAAGATTTTAGTTGCTCAGTAATATAAATAAGAGCTGCTGAGAATTATATGGAAGTGAAGAACATGGATAGTTGTGTGCTTTACAACTTAGGCTTTCCTGCTGGTCTGTCAGGCTGGCCCTGAAATAGGAGATGGGAGGGCCTATGTAGGATCAAGCTAAATGGAAAGCACTAGTCATCAGGCAAAGTTACCTTGAAAAAGCAATTACTTTATCTGCATATTTCAAAGAATGAAGACCAAGAAAAATTCTTAGCAATGTTTTGTTTTTTTAAAGTGAAAAAATTGCAGTCTTAACTGTTATAAATGCTTTTTCAAATGAAAGGCATAGAATACATCTCTCCCCACACTAAAATATTCGCATGCTAACAGTGTTTTCAAATTTTGGCGAGAATATCTTTTTCCATTTATGAGAACTCATAAACAATATATACAACCATACTTGATTATGTTTGTTTCTTTTAAGGTTTTATGCATGGAGGCTACTTCATCTTCTTAAAGGACAAAGTAACAGGTTATGTACACAAATGTTAACAAGCATTTACTGAATTCCTAACATATACCAAGTGCTTGGTAACATTGATTCACATCAGCTATGCTTGGGCATAAAAAAGGTTAAAATGTTTAGATATTTGTTTGTAGAAATTTACCTTTTACATTCTTTATTTAAAAAACAAAACTATGGAAAATTACATTAATAGAAATGAGGGCAAAATGATTTATCTTTATTAATTTGATCACTTCATTCTTAGGTTTCTATACCTATGAATCTTATCCCAAAAATTGTTTATATAATCTCCTCATAACTTTGATGGTTTTTAAAGAAACATATGGAGTGCTTGTTTTTGTAACTGCATGCCTTTTTACATTATAAAATCCATGTATCTGTCATATCTTTGGAACTGATGGTGCTTATAGGCATTGTCCTTTCATATTCACTAGTCAGTTCTAGTTTATTCTTTGTATTTATCAAATGTTTTCAGGCAAAACTTACTGTAAACAAGCAACTGGACTGATTTCAGGGGATTAAAAAAGAACAATGTACCACCTCTGCTATTAAATGCCTTGCAAAAATCAGTGATATGAGGTATCGTACATGTATAGTATATTACTTTTCCATTGTAGTTGTAACAAATCACTGCAAACTTAGTGTCTTAACACAAATTTATTATCTTATGATGCTGAAGGTCAGAAGTTCTAAAACCCAGGTATCAGCAGGGATGCATTCCTTTAGGAGGCTCCAGGGAAGAATCTGTTTTCTTGCTTTTCCTAGCTTCTAGAAACCACCTGTGTTACTTACTTGTCTTGTTGCTCCTTCCTGAACTTAAAATCATCAGCATAGCACCTTCCAACCTCTCTAACCCTTATTTCTACTGTCACATCTCCTTCTCTGATTCTGACTTTCTGGCCTCCCTCCTGTAAATATCCTTATGATTACATTGGGCCCACCATGTTAATCCAGAATAATCCCTCCATCTCATGATCCTTAATCACACCTTCTAGGTTTCTTTTGCCACTTACAGCAACATAGTCATAGGTTCTAGGAATTAAGACATGAACATCTTTGGAGAGTCATTATTCTGTCAGTCACAGTGGTATGTTAGAGTAGCTTTTACATAACATAGTTTGTTATGGATGGAATACATATATATTGGGGAACAGTACAGAAGAAACGATGAGGGAGTGTCAGGAGGAAAGGTGGAAAAAGATAGATGGGAGCCATATCACAAGGACTTTGTATGACATGACAAGAAATGCTAATATTTTCCTCTGGGAAGTCAGGAACCGTTGAAGAAATTGAAGCAGAACTTAGTAGGAATAACCTGACCAGATAGATTGGAAAGAGCTCTAAGACAAGAGGGCAGGAAATGAGGCCAATAGTCCAGGTAAAAGTCATGAACTGAGCGGTAACAGTAAGAATAAAAGAAAGAATCTCAAGTTAACACAGGGAGAAGCTTTTTT
>NW_016107597.1:1445614-1460371 GCF_001604975.1 Cebus imitator
TTTTAAAGATATCAAGCTTCCTTTAAAATGTAGTGCTAAATTTGGTATATCTACATGCAAACACACACATATATGCACATGTATTCACTCAAATATACACATGGTTAACTATTCACAAAACACACTTTTATTGAGTATCTCCTATATGCCAGGTGCTGAGGATTCAAAAACGTTAAGAATATGTGATTGTTGCATTTTTAACGTATCTGTGTTTTATTTACCTAACTAACTAAATAGTATAAGCTCATTGAGTATAAAAATATCTTTACCTGTTTTTATATGTATACATATATACATATATATCTTTCATAATAACTATGCTTAAAAGAGTCATTGCATAATCAGTGCTTAATAAATCTTTGTATTTCATTTCTGGATTTAAGAACATTGACAAATCTCATCACAGCACTCTATTTTCCTGTCGCAATGTACATGTATGTTATAGCTCTTCTCTGATACCAGAAACTCCTTGAGGAATGATCTCTATATAGTTTAAGTTCATTACCGAGGCTTTACACATAGCATTCTTTGACCAATTGTTACATAAGCAAATGAACAATTTCAACTTACATGAAATGAATAGTTTCATTAGAGTTTACGTTTCTCTGAAAAGGAGGAATTAAAGCTTTATCTTTAGCTGCCAGGGTGACCTGACCATTCATGGTTATTGTGTGTAATCCCCTGCTAAAATTTTAATAGCTAAAGCTGAAAGCACTAGATTACACTGGAAAGTGAATCTTGAGATGGCATTTCTTCTTTAGCTCCAAAGTGCAAATCTTCAGTTACTTTGTTATAATAGGAATTGTGCAGCTTTTGCCTCCTTCCTATCTTGGGGAGATTTTGCCATATCTGTACATATGTAGGTCATTCCAGGAAGGAGAACTAGATACACAAAAGGACTCCTGCATAGAAGGGTGGCTGGAAGGAGTAAGGCATTAGCCAAAGCAGCTGCTTAAGGTCTCTGTGTCTCTCAAAACAGATCATAGCAAACCCTAGGAATGCTGGTGAATAGAAGTGGCCTACAACATTGAGGGTGTTTTATTTTAATTCAGAACGTAAATTAGTTCGATTTGGCAACTTGCACATTCATTCTGCCACTCTGTAACTGACATGCTGCTCTGCAATGAACAGTGGTGACTTACTGTTTGTTTCAAAGGCATGTTTTTGCTTTCTTTGGGAGACGTGCTTGGTTTGTTTTGTTAAATTTTTAATGATACATGATTTTATTTTAAATTTCTTTGGAAACTGCTTTGTATCCTAGGGTTTCCGGCTTTCTATGAATTGAGAGGAGGTTATTACCTTCTAAGTTTTCAATTAGGAAAACAAAGCAAGTTTGGAAGCTCCGTTGGGACCTTGTAAACCCTCTCAAAGCATGTTCTGAATGAGACAATTTTTGTGCAGCTAGCTCTAATTGTCTGAATGAGACAATCTACGGAAGATAATTGGAGAGTGTTTCACTCTGCAGCATGTATGGAGTCAGCAGAATAGTAATTTTTCTTTTTTCGGTTGTTTTTCCTTTTCATTGTTGTTATTTTGTTTGGTCCACCCTTTCTTTCAGTGCCTGGTGTTTTTCAGAGAATTTTTTTTCTCAATTTAAAGTTACTTATCCCTAAAGATAAGGCTCAGGATTTCCATATAGACCCTCCCCAAGCTCTGCATAATAATGTTCCTAAATCCTCAACCATTCTTTAGACCTAATATGGAATTAGTAAGCCTTTGATGGACTTGTATTCCCTTTTGATTTACCTGGATGTGATATTAAATCCTTTTTCAATTTTAATGTTTGTGTTCTGAATTACAGCTGGTAGGTACAGAATAGTATTTATCACATTTTCTTTCTTATGATACCACCTGAGTGATTATGGTGTTGATATATTCTGAATTGGACAAGAACATATGCTCAACTAAATTGATGCCTCACATAAAAACTTGCATATAATGAATTTCATTTGTGCAGTTATTTTAATTTTCCATTACACTTTTTGGTTTTAGTTTTATGTTTTCTTATGCTTCTCTAAAGCTGTTCCATCATGACTTAAAAACTAAGACTCCTCTGAAACTTGGAAATTTATTATGCAGATCTCATAATTATCCTAAGTAGAAGAATTCAGTTTCAATATAATTAAGGAAAAATATTTAAACTTTATAGATGTTTGCCATTTGTTCTCCTATTCATCCTACTACATTTGATTTTTAGTTTATAGTCTTTAGTAAGTGGGGAAAACAGAATTACATTGACATCTTCTGGATTTAATTGGAAGGTTTTCAGAAAAGCTCTTTCATGTCAGACTATCTCTTCTACAAATATTCTAGTGATGACTAATGACTTTAGAAGAAAAATCCATCAAATGAAAGGTAGAAGAGGAGTCCTAAGTAGGAAGCAGCTGTGAATACAGAGTGAGAGAAGCTTCTGCAGCAGCATATCAAGTAATATTTAAGGACAGAGTAGAGATTTGTGTCTTACTCCCTCTTCTTTCTGTGTCCGAGGCTACTCTTTGCTGTTATATAATTTTGTCATCAAATAAAACCAATTTTCTTCACAGTAGAATGAGGCAGGTATTATGAAGAAAAGGAAGGAAAATGCCAATGGATTAATGGCTTCATTCAAACATGTTTCTGCTGTGAAGAAACCTTGAGACAAAGTATAAGACTGGGAAAAATGACATTAAAACCAGATGTTTTGAGTTAAGGAAAACATCTAGATGCTGTTTGAGATCATTTTTAAATGGGAACACTTAGTTTATGCTGCCATGTGGCTATACCACCCCATCTGTAAATTAGTGTTCAGTGACAAATGATTAAAACTTATACATTCAAACTCATGGTTAATTTTTATCTAGATGCCTAAATCTCTGGGAATTGCAAGCATATAAAACTGAACTCAACTTGCATTAATACATGAAGAGCTAATGAGGAACTGTTTTCCTGTGTATATGAATATAAATGCATGTTCTTATATTTCATATAGATAATTTATACATTCTTTAGATGGTTTATGGGATTATATAGTTACATATTCATCTGTTATAATACTTGGAATGGCTATTAAACAAGACATAGGATTTTAATATGAAAATATTAATATGCTTTTAATATGAATAAGTTAAATATTTTTGAAAAACAAATTATTCATTGACAGCTTATAAATATAAAGCCTTTTAAATTTATATCTCACTTTAGCCAAAAAGAGGTTACATTGTTGTTTGTAATTATTATTTTTAGAAGAAAGAGGGTATTTTTCTACTATTGTTGCTTTTTTCTCAGCATTTTTGAGTCTATGGGTAATTGGTGCTGTTTTGCACCAAGTACATTGTTATTTTACCCATTGTGACTTATTATCTCAATGGTTTAGCAGGCTAAACCATTAAATAAGAGGTGTCTTTTTTTAAAGAAAATATTTAGAAACAAGGAAATGAAAAGAGTAAATCTATTTTTTGTCAGGTTGTCCAAACTCTTCTTAGGATCTTGTAGCTAGTATTCGTTTTTTTTAATGCCTGCTTGGAGTGTGTTTAATTTAACGAGACTATGCCGGGGATTTACCAAACTATGTGAGACAGTTCTTTTCTTCAAAAAGTAGATCTAATAATTTTATTTTTCTTTTAATATCCATTCAACACATAATATTTTGAGTTGTCTACTATGTGCTACCTACTGTTCTAGGAACTTAGGATAAAATGATAGATGCATTTCTCATGGAGAGTACAGCCTAGTGGGCTTAAATAAAGCCGATAGTTTTATAATAATTCATGCTATGAATAAAATAAAACAAGTTAGTATGGTAGTGATTGGCAAAGCTAGGTGCTTCAGATAGGGAGGTCTCTTTGCAAAGATACCATTTAAGTTGAGACTTGACTCTGAAAAAAGAGCCCGTGAAGTGAGAACATGGGAAAAGTTCATTCCAAGCAGAAGGATAGTGAGTGCCAAAGATACCCAGCAGTAGGAAACAAGACACATTTAAGAAATAGATTGGGAGGCTGAGGTGGGCGGATCATGAAGTCAGGAGTTCGAGACCAGCTTGACCAATGTGGTGAAACCCCTGTCTCTACTAAAAATAGAAAAATTAACCAGGCATGGTGACGCACACCTGTAATCCCAGCTACTCAGGAGGCTGAGGCAGGAGAATCGCCTGAACCCAGGAGGCAGAGGTTGTAGTGAGCCAACATTGGGCTACTGCATTCCAGCCTGGGCAGCAGAGTGAGACTCATCTCAAAAAAAAAAGAACGATGGTTATTATGAATGACAGGGTAGTGATGAAGAATCATGAAGGGAATCAAATGGTAAAGTGTTCAAAGGGTGGAGAGCAATGACTGGAGGGGTAAAATGGAAGAAAAATAAGAATTAGCTGTAACCCCTTAGGTCATGGTTTAGAGTGTGCATTTTATTCTCAGTATAATGTGAAGCCATTGTAATCTAGCCAATGGAAGACTGAGTAGATGATTTTCATTTTTTCAAAGTTTTTTGGTTTTGGCTATGGAGTAAGAAGCTATTTAAATCGTCCTAGAAATAGATTACAGTTAGTAGATCTTGGGTATTAGGTGGAAGATGGAGAGATAAAGACTGATTCGGGTATAGTTTGGAAGTAGAACCAAACAGGACTTGATGGCATACTGGATATAGGGGATGAGGAATATATAAGGAATATATAACATATAAAGAAGCACAGATGACTAAGTTTTATGAGCAACTGTGTTGATGGGGAGACTATTTCCTGAGATGGGGCCAATTAGGGGAGGGAGAGGTTCCTGTTTTGAACATGCAGTATTAAGTTTGAGATTCCTATTCAGTCTTTTAGTGGCTTTTTCAAGGAGTCTGCAGGCAGCTCAGTGGAGAGGTTAATACTGGATATTTAAATGGAAGGAGCCATTGGCATGTAAATGTTATTGAAAAACATTTGCCTGGATGAGATCACTGAAGCTGAGTGTAAGTAGATATAAAAAATAGAGGTTGCAGGACGAAACCCTAGGATACTTCAACATTTCAGTAGTTAGCAAAGAAGTCAGATACCAGAAAAGTGAGAGAGAAAATATGAGTGCGAATTCATGGGAGCTCAAAATAATTCAATAATATGTAATTAAATGCATTGCATAGAGCTGAGAAGTGAAGTAAGATGAAGATAGAGTATTGCACATTGGATTTGGACATAAGCATAACTATCAATAATGAAAAACAATGAATGAATATGACAGAAAAGTATAGAGTGATGGCTAGGCAGAAGTCAAGGGAGCAAGCTCAGAAGTCTTATTTGCAATGTGGGCGCCACGCTGCAGCAAATTTAAAGTCCTCTATTGAATGTAAAATGTATATGAATTTTTTTTTAAATGCCGCTAAATAGCTAAAGGTGAACATGTAGGCCAAATGGAAAAGCAAAAAGAACAGAAGCACAGAGATCAAACTATTTTGGGTGAGGGGAAGCTAGTTAACATCAAATTGACTGAAATTTGTTTTATAACCTCGTATTTCTCATGCCCACTGCCCTATGATGCTATTATGTAATGAAGAGCTGTGTTAATTCTTCCTGCCACCTGCATCTAATGAAATTAGATGTGAAATTTCTGATAGGTACAGATGGCCATTTGAAAAAAGCAATCCATTGTTTTTCTTTTTTTTCTATCAGTTGGTCAAATCTCGTAAGTTATAAATGTTCAGACTATGAAATTAACCCCAGCCTTCTTCATTTGTATAGATACTAAGTATAAATAACAACTTCCCGAAGCCCAAATAACTTGTTTGGATTTAGAGCTTAAATACTATCCAATTAAGTGTATCATGCTGACACATTGTCATTTAATACTCCCTTTGATAGAGGTTTAAGCTTGTTGAATTATTTCAGCTTAAATAATCTGATAACCCTCTCCCAATGTAGTTCAGTTAATTTTATGCAAATAAAATTAAATCTCAAAATGCATTAAATCTCAAAATACATATAAAATAAGAGTATAATACGGGATGTACTGGGAAATAATTAAGTTGCCAATATTATAATGAAGCTCATAGAAAAGGTGTGACCTATTATGATTAGTAATGTACACCTCTGAAAAATTGTAAAGCATGAATTATCCTGGTAAGGAAAAAGAGAATATGTGGTAATGGTGGCTAAAATCCTATTCATTTTGCAGAGATTGCTACAAATATTATGAAGCTGAGGATTGTTGAAACTGGAATTTAGATGATTGCGTGAAGACATACTCTAGAAATTAGCAGTACAGATAGACCCACATGGTCAGATAAAGGAAGGATGACAGAATAAAGAAGCAAAGACATGGGTTGGTTACTTTACTTGTGGAGATGAATGAAAAATAAGTTGAACAAGATACAATGATTAGAAATTGACACATTAAGCCTGGAGATGAATACAATGATTAGGATATGTTTAGACCCACATATGTACCAAATGCAATAGTGGATGTCAGATATCTCACTGTGAAAGCAGGCACTGAGATGTGCAGGGCTTAAGGTAACTACAAGCTGAGAGAGAAGCAGAAACATGTTAAGAACTCTCTAAATAATAATATTAAACAAAATAATGTTGAAACCCGGAATGTCAGAGTTTTCACTTTATAACTCCCTTATATGAGGTGAAATAACTGACTTAAGGTTGTTCAACTGGTTGTGTGGCCGGCTAGGTTAGACCATCAGAGATACTGTGGTCCTCCTTGGATGAGTTGTTTAGGAGAATTATACATGATATAAAGAAAGTCACAGCCATGTGTTAGAAACTGATCTTTGTGTATTACTCCTTCTGCAGGATGCCAGGGGAAAAAAATCAATTGTTGACTAAGAAGCATATTTCAATTACAGAGATCAGCAACAGTACAGCTATTGCAGGAAGATTTATATATAAAGAAATATGCCTTTATTTGTTTTGTCCACATAAAATGAAACTGTGTGTGTATACATATATATGTGTGTATGTATATATATGTATATATACATATATATACATATACACACACATCCACACACACACACACACACACACAGAGAAAGAGAGAAAGAGAAGAGGGGGGAGAGAGAGAGAGAGGAGAGAGACAGAGAGAGAGAGAGCGCGCGCGAGAGTGCGTGCGCGTGCACGCTCGCGCGCAAAGGCTTGCCTAAACAATATATGTATCCAGGCAAGCACATATACGTGTGTGTGTGTGTGTGTGTGTGTGTGTGTGTGTGTATGTGTGTGTATTTCAGGAAAGCAATCTCTTGAATTTCAGAAATTAGAAAACAAATAGTTTAACCTTTCTAATTCGTTTATATTACTTTGCTAAGGAATCACTCTCTGATAAATAATTTAAAAGTGTCAACTCTCTGAATTTTGCAAAATACGTAATTTTGGGTACATTTAACTACATATTCTTGGATCCTTACCATTTACTTCTCTTGAATATAAAATATTCAGAATATGTCTTGATGATTTTTTGCTTCTTGTAATTAAAATGTCAAATTTAAAGTTGTTAAAATGTATATCTCTTTGATACTAGTAATTTTTTTCTGTTTTAAAAAACATACTTATCCATTATTTAATTTCATATGTCTAGATTTGCTTAGGCAAAAGGTAGAAGTGCCTGCTTTTCAGTTTGCACATAAGCTAATATAGTTTAATATATAATTATAAGTTGGAATGTGACATATTCCCTAGCATAAAACAATTAAACAGACAACTCAGTAGTTTGAAAGCGAAGCTTAAGGCTAATACTATACATATAGTGTCATAGCTATCATGAAATTCTCTGTTAAATGCTGTCTCCTCAGGCACGTTCTGTTAACTCTTCCTACCACACTTGTCACATTACCCAGTTTATTTTCTTTACATCACCCAGGGCCCTCTGAAAGAATTTTCTGTATTCACATACTTGTTTAATGTTCCACTGTCCATATAAGAATGTAACCTCAGTCATAGCAGATTTTTTTTCTTGTTCACTCCTGTAGCCTGAGCATCTAAGAACAATGCCTGGCATATGAAAGATGTTTGATAAATATCAATGAAATTAATTATTGACTGAATAACATTCCTGCTTCATTGCATTTTTCATTAAAAAAATTAATGTTTCTCTCATTTTCAGATATTCCTTCTTTTCTAATATATGCATGCAGCACTATGAATTTCCCTCTAAGTACTGCTTTCACTGATCCCCAAAATTTTGATCATTGTCCTTTGTTTAAAAAATTTTGACATTTTTTGGAGACTTTTTTTTTGAGTGTAGATTATTTAGAAGTGTGTTATTTAATTGCAAATACTTGGAGATTTCCCAGCTATCTTTCTGTTGTTGATTTCCAGTTTAATTCCATTATGGTCTGAGATAATACATTGAATAATTTCTATCCTTTTAAATTTGTTAGGTTATGTTTTATTGCCTACAATGTGGTCTCTCTTCAACAGTGTTCCATGTGAGCTTGAGACAAATGTGTATTCTGCTGTTGTTAGATGGAATATTCTATAATGTAATGAGTTAAAAATGATTGATAATGTGTCTCAGGTCATATAGGTCCTTAATGATTTTCTGCCATTTTAATCTACTCATTACTGACATAGGAGATGTTTAAGTCTTCAAATGTAATAGTGGATTTTTCTGTTTTCAGTTCTATCAGTTTTGGCCCATGGAGCTTGATGTGCTGTTGTTAGGTGCAGATATGTTTAGGATTGTAATGTCTTCTTCAGAAATTGGCCCCTTTATTAAGTAATATACCTTTTTATTACTGGTAACTTTGCACATTTGGAAGTCTGAAATGTCTTAATACGTTAATAATTTTAAGCTAAAACTCCAGCTTGCTTTTCGAGCACTGCACAGTACAGTAGTTTCTGATATTTCTGTTTTGCCTCTCTAGTGTGGAATCTCTGTCCTATGAATGAGTTGAGTCCAGAGTAAATTAGGACCACAGTAGTCTGTCCTATGAAGGCTGGGTGCAAGAGAAGATTACCTCAATTTCTTGGTTGCACTCACAGTGATTTTGCTTCTTTAAATTAGAATTTGAAAGAAAGAGAAATGCTAGAAAATTGCTTTTCCTAGTGAGTTCCAGTAACCTTTATTGGGAAATAAAGCTAGAGAGTACCCCATCTTCTTAGCCATACCCATCAGTATAGAACTTTTGTCTAGCTGAGCTGTGTGGAAGGCTGTAGAAGGAAAGGAGCAGATAACGATTCAAATGCCACAGACTCCCACTGTTCTAACTGAATTTTAGTATCTTGAATAAATGTTTTGTTCATTTACTATATTCTCTTGGGCCAATTTCAGGTATTTGTGTGTGTGTGTGTGTGTGTGTGTGTGTGTGTGTGTGTAGCTTTTAAAAAACTGATTTCACAAGTTTTACTTGTTTTACAAAGGAATGGTCCATGGAGCTCATCACACTGTCATCTCAAAAGTAGGTCTTTCCAACTTTCCTTTGATTAGTGTTAGTATGATAAAACTTTCTTAATGGCTTTATGTGTAGCATATAGGAATATTCATGTTTAAGTTGGGTTTCTTGTATACAGCACATCATTATGTCTTCATTGTCTTAATACACTCTGACAATCTATTTTTTGATTGATATATTTAGACTAGGCCCATTTATTTTGATTATTGAAATAGTCAGGTTAATATTTACATGTTTGTAACTGTTTTCTATGCATCTGTTCTTTGTTTCATTGCATTTATTCTTTGTATCTTTTTATTTCTCCTCTTTTTCTGCCTTTTCTGGCTTTGATTGTGTGTTTATATGATCCATTTTATCTCCTCTCTTAGCATATCAATTATATTTCTATTTAAAAAATCTTGGTGGTTGCTCTAGTATTTGAAATATACATTATTATCTAATCTAAGTTTTTCTTCAAATAATAATATACTGCTATATGCATGGTGCTGGTACTTTATAATTTTCCTTGTATAACCTATGACACTGATATTATTCATGTAATTTACTCTCATACTATATTTACCTAATACATTGTTACTATTATTAAAGTTATCAGTTTCATAAAAATATTTCTTTCCTTGATGCTCTTTCTTCATGTAGAGTCAGATTTCTAACATATATCATTTAACCTCTGCCTGAAAAAACATTTAACATTTCTTGCAGGGTAGATCTGCCATGATCAAATCCCTCAAGTTTTGTTTTTTAGATAAATATTTTAGTTCTTCTTCACTTCTGAAGTATAATTTCACAGAATAATGAATTCTAGACTGATGGTTTTTTCTTTTTTAAGTTTTTAATTTCATGATAGATGTGCATATTTTAGGGGTACATGTGATTTGAATACATTTATATAATAAAATCAGGATAATTGGGATATCCATCACCCTAAATTTTTATCTTTTCTTTACACTAGGAACATTAGAATTATTGTTCTCTAGATATTTTGAAATGTACCATAGATTGATGTTAACTATAGTCACTCTACTAATTTATCAAACACCAGGCCTTATTTCTTCTATTTAACTGTGTATTTGCACCCATTAATCAACCTCTCTTCATCCCCTCTTACCCTACTCTGCTTGGCCTCTGATATCCATTAATCTATTCTATCTTCATGAGATTCAATTTTAGCTCCCACATGAGTGAAAACATGTGATGTTTGTCTTTGTATGCTTGTCTTATTTTACTTTATTTGATGAATTCAGTTTCCATCCCTGTTGCTGAAATGACTAGATTTTATTCTTTTTAATGGCAGAATATCACTCTGTTGTGTGTGTGTGTGTGTGTGTGTGTGTGTGTGTGTGTGTGTGTATGTATTTTTTTCTTAACCATTCATCCATTCATGGAACTTGGATTGAATCCATATTTTGACTATTGTGAATAGTGCCGCAATACACATAGGAGTACAGATATGTCTTTGATATATTGATTTCGTTTCTTTGGGATATATGCCCAGTAGTGGAATGTTGGATCATATGTTATTTCTATAGATAGTTTTTTGAGGAAACTCCATGCAGTTTTCCATAGTGGCTGTACTAATTTACATTCTCACAAACAGTGTATGAGGTTATTGCTTTCTCCATATCCTTGCCAGCATCTGTTATTCCCTGTCTTTTGGATAAAAGCCATTCTAACTGGGTTGAGATAACACCTCATTGTGGTTTCTTAAAAGTAATTTCAACTTTTATTTTAGATTCAGGGACACGTGTGAAGGTTTGTTATATGGGTATATTGTATGATGCTAAGATTTGGAGTACAAATGATCCCATCACCCAGATACTGACCATAGTACCCAACAGTTAATTTTTTATCATTTGCCCTCCTCCCTGCCTCCTCCCTCTAGTAGTCCCCAGTGTCTATTGTTGCCATCTTTATGTTCATCAGTATCCAATATTTAGCTCCCACTTAAAAATGAGAATGTGATATTTGGTTTTCTGTTCCTGTGTTATTTTGCTGAAGATAATGGCCTCCAGCTGCATCTATATTGCTGAAAAGGTCATGATTTTATTCTTTTTTAATGGCTGAATATTATGCCATGGTGTATAACATTTTCTTTTTCCAATACACCATTGACGGGCACCTAGGTTGTTTCCACGTCTTTGCTATGGTGAATAGTGCTGCAGTGAACATACAAGTGCAAATGTCCTTTTGGTAGAACAACTTATTTTCCTTTGGGTATATACCCAGTAATGGGATTGCTGGGTTGAATGGCAGTTCTGCTCGAAGTTCTTTGAGAAATCTCCACAAGCCGCTTTCCATAGTGACTGAACTGATTTACAGTTATTCAACCAACAGTGTATAAGCATTCCCTTTTCTCTGCAGTCTCGCCAACATCTGTTCTTTTTTGACTTTTTAATAATAGCCATTCTGACTGGTGTGAAATGGTATCTCATTGTGGTTTTGGCATTACTCTGATGATTTATGATGTTGAGCATTTTTTCATATGTTTGTTGGTCACTTGTATGTCTTCTTCTGAGATACATTCATGTCCTTTGCCCATTTTTTAATGGGGTTATTTGTTTTGTGCTTGTTGGATTCTTTAAGTTCTTTAAAGAGTCTGGACATTAGACCATTGTCAGATGCATAGTTTGCAAATATTTTCTCATATTCTGTTGGTTTTCTGTTTATGTTGTTAATAGTTTCTTTTGCTGTGCAGAAGCTCTTTTGTTTAACTAGGTCCAATTTGTCAGTTCTTGTTTTTGTTGTAGCTGCTTTTGAGGACTTAGTTGTAAATACTGTCTGAAGGCCAATGTCCAGAATGGTGTCTCCTAGGTTTTCTTGTAGTGTTCTTATTGTTTGAGGTCTTACATTAAGTCTTTATTCCATCTTGGTTAATTTTTGTATATGGTGAAAGGGAGGGGTCTGGTTTGATGCTTCTGCAGATAGCTATCCAGCTATCCCAATACCATTTATTGAATAGTAAATCCTTTCCCCATTGCTTATTTTTGTTAACTTTGCTGAAAATCAGATGGCAGGAGGTGTGTGGCTTTATTTCTGGGTTTGCTATTCTGTTCCATTGGTCTGTGTGTCTCTTTTTGACCAAGTACCATGCTGTTTTGATTACTGTAGCCATATAGTATAATTTGAAGTCAGGCAACATAATACCTCTGCCCTTATTCTTTTTGCTTAAAATTGCTTTGCCTATTCAGGATCGTTTTTGCTTCCATACAAATTCTAGAGTAGATTTTTCAAATTCTGTGAAAAATGACATTAGTAGTTTGATAAGAATAGTGTTGAATTTGTAGATTGCTTTGGCCATTTTAATGATATTGATTCTTCCAATCCATGAACACAGAATGTTTTTCCATTTGTTTGTGTCATCTATGATTTCCTTCAACACTTTTTTTATTCTCCTTGTAGAGACTTTTCACCCCCTTGGTTAGATGTATTCCTAGGTATTTTACTTTTGTGACACTTGTAAAATGGGTTGCATTCTTGATTTGGCTCTCAACTTGAACGTTATTGGTGTATAGAAATATTACTGATTTTCGTACATTGATTTTGCGTCCTAAAAGTTTACTGTAGTCGTTTATCAGCTCCAGAAGCCTGAGGTGGAGCCTTTTAGGGTTTTATAGGTATAGAATCATATATTCTAGGAAGGGAGTAGTTTGAGCTCTTCTTTTCCTATAAGGATGCCATTTGTTTCTTTTGACTAATTGTTCTGGCTAGGGCTTCCTCATTGTAATTTTGATTTGCATTTCTCTGATTATTAGAGATGTTGAACATTTTTTCGTATACCTGTTGGCCATTTGTGTGCCTTCTTTTGAAAAATGTCTACTCCAATCCTGTAACCATTTTAAAATCAGATTATTTGTGTTTTATTTTTGCTATTGAGTTGTTTGAGCTCCTTATATATTCTGATATTTAATCTCTCATCAGATGGATAGTTTGCAAATATTTTCTCTCATTCTGTGGGTTGTCCTTTCACTTTGCTGATTGCTTTCTTTGCTATGCAGAAGCTTTTCAACTTGATACAGTCTCATTTGCCTCTTTTTGCTTTTGTTACCTGTGCTTTTGAATTTGTATACAAAAATTTTTGCCCAGGCCAGTGTACTGGAGTGTTTTTTCAACATTTTCTTCTAGAAATTGTGTTGTTTAAAGTCTTAGATTTAAGTCTTTAATCTATTTTGGTTTGTGTTTTGAATTTGGGAAGAAATGAGAGCTTAGTTTCATGCTTCTATGTATGGTTTTTCAGTTTTCCGAGCACCATTTATTAGAGACTGCTCTTTACGCATTATATGTTCTTGGCACCTTTGTTAAAAATGAGTTGACCGTAAATGTGTAAATTATATCTAGGGTCTCTATTCTGTTTAGTTGGTCTATGTGCCTGTTACTTTGCCAGTACCATAATAAATTTGGTTACTATAGCTTTGTAGTATGTTTTGAAGTCATATAGTCTGATTTCTCCAGCTTTGTTCTTTTTGCTCAACATTATTTTGGCTATTTGGGGTCCTTTGTGGTTTCATGTAAATTTTAGGATTGTTTGTTCTAATTATGTGAGGAATGTCATATTTTGATAGAAATTTCATTATATCTGTAAATTACTATTTATAGCACTAAATGCCTACAGGAGAAATGAGGAAAGATCTAAAATTGATCCCCTGATGTCACAATTAAAAGAACTAGAGGAGGAAGATCAAACAAATTCAAAAGCTAGCAGAAGACAAGAAAAAATTAAGATCAGAGCAGAACTGGAAGATATAGAGACACACAAAAAACCCTTCAAAAAATCAATAAATCCAGGAGCTAGTTTTTTGAAAAGATCCACGATAGATAGACTGCTAGCCAGACTAATAAAATAGAAAAGAGAGAAGATTCAAATAGCTGCAATAAAAATGATAAAGGGAATATCACTACCGATCCCACAGAAATACAAACAACCACCAGAGATTACTGTAAACACCTCTATGCAGATAAACCAGTAAATCTAGAAGAAATGGATAAATTCCTGGACATTTACACAATCCCAAGACTAAACCGGGAAGAAGTTGAAGTCCTGAATAGACCGGTAACAAGGTCTGAAGTAGAGGCAGCCTACCAACCAAAAAAAGGTCCAGGACCAGATGGGTTCACAGCCGAAGTCTACCAGGCGTGCAAAGAGGAGCTGGTACCATTCCTTCTGAAACTATTCCACACGGTACAAAAAAAAGGAATCCTCCCTAACTCATTTTACCAATAATAATTTTGAATCCATGAACATGGCGTATCTTTCGATTTTTTTGTGTCTTATTCAATTTTTTTTTTCATTTTTTGTTGCTTTTCTTGTATAGCTCTTTCACATTTTGGATTAAATTGATTCTTAGGTATTTTCTATTCTTTGTAGCTATTAAAAATGGGATTGTTATCTTGATTTCTTTTTCAGACCAGTTGCTGTTG
>NW_016107597.1:1460426-1462097 GCF_001604975.1 Cebus imitator
TGTATGTTAATTTTGTGTCTTGCAACTTTACTGAATTTATCAGTTCTTACCACTATTTTTTTGGTGGAGTCCTTAGGTTTTTCTAAATGTAAGACCGTGTCATACACATTCCAGGCTAATTTGACTTCTTCTTTGCCCATTTTTATGTCTTTCCTTTTGTTTTCTTACCAAATTTCTCTGACCAGGACTTCCAATGTTATATTCAATAAGAGTTGTAAATGTGGACATTCTTGTCTTGCTCCAGCTCTTAGAGGAAAGCCTTTCAATTTTCTCCATTCAGAGTGAATTTAGCTATAGTTTGTTATATATGGCCTTTATTATTTTGAGGCATGTTTCTTCTATATCAAGTTTGTTTTATATTTTAAATCATAAAAGGATGTTGAATTTCATCAGTGGCTTTTTCAGTGAAATGATCATATGGCTTTACTCCTTAGTCCTGTTAATGTGATGTATCACATTTATTGACTTGTGTATATTGAACCATCCTTCCATTTTTAGAATGAATCCCACTTGATCATGGTGAATGATCTTTCATTCACCATGAATGAATGTGCTGTTAAGTTTGCTAGAATTTTATCAAGGATTTTTACATCTATCATTATTAATGATATTGGCCTCTAGTTTTCTTTTCTTCTTCTTCTTTTTTCTTTCTTTCTTCCTTTTTTCTTTTATCTGTGTTCTTATCTAGTTTTGGTATCAGGGTAAGGCTGGTCTTATAGGATAAATTTGGAAATATTCATCCTTTTTCAATTTTTTCATATCTTATAGATATAACAAGTAACTTTCCAAATATTACAACTTAGATGACAAAGAATAGAAACAAAGACAAAACCAAAAATAAAATGAGTACACTTAAACTTCATCCCCCCCGACATTTTGACTTTTTGTTGTCTCAATTTACATATATTTTAATATTGCCAATCTTTTGAAAGGTTGCTGTGGCCATTATTGTTTTTGATAGATGTATCTTTTAGTTTTCTTACTAGAGTTATGAATGAATTATGTACCACAATTGCAGTATTAGAGTATTCCAGGGGAGATTTTTTTTTTAACACTTAAAATATTTTACTCTCTTCTTGTTTGCATGGTTTTTGATAAGAAGTCTGCTATAATTCTTACCTTTGTTCTGCTATAAGCAAAGTATCTCCCCACTACCTTATGAGTTATTTCAATATTTTTTATCTTTGGTTTTCTGCAGTTTTAATGTGATATGCCTAAATTTAGCTTTTTTTGTTGTTGTTGTTGTTAATTATTTTTTATTTACTGAACTTCCTGGATCTAAGGTTTGGTGTTTGTCATTAATTTTGAGTAATTTGGCATCATTATTACCTCAAATATTTCTTTTGCTCCATCTTCTCTTTTTCTTCTGGTAATTCTATAACATGTGTGTTACCCTTTTTAAAACTGTCCCATCACTCTTGAATGTTCTGTTACTTTCATTTCTTTTCCTCTTTGCATTTTGGTTTGGGGAGTTCCTATGGACCTATATTCAATATCATAGATTCTTTCCTTGGCTTTTGTCCAGCCTACTTCTGAACTTGTTAACATCACTTTTTGTTTCCATTTCAGTGTTTTTGATTTTAATACTTCCTTTTGATTATTCTTTTTATTGTTTTTAGGGTTTCTAACTCAGTGCTTACATTTTGTACGCTCATACTTTTGTCTATTTTT
>NW_016107597.1:1462957-1488939 GCF_001604975.1 Cebus imitator
TTAGAAAGGAATCCTAGAGGAGCCTAGAGTGGAGGAATTCCTTTCCTTCAGCAGAGATAAGGCTTACAGATATTTTTCACCTGGAGAGTGGATCGTTGTTATGGAAAAGGATTTGGGCGTGTTTCATAAGGGTTACATTTACTTTCCTCTTCCTTTATCTGAGCTATATAGGATCTTTCTTTAATTTTCACTGTAAGAATCTGGTGGGATTCCAGAAAATAAAGCTCACAAAAATCGGGGAGGATATGCAACACTCAGGCCCCCAAGGAGTGTCTCACTCTTATGCCAGTCCACTTTCAGCCTCCAGGGATTCATCAAATTACCATTTGAAGTGTTCCTATGAGTTTATGACTTTTTCTGCTTCTGTTTCAAGTAATCATATCTCAGCTGCAACTCTTTATGTTTTTGTCTCTCCAGAATTCAGGGTGGCAGGTTGCCCAGCTTCCTCAGCTCTCTGTTGAGTCTAAGAAAATTCGTTGATTTTCACTTTGTCCAACTTATTGTTGTTGTTGTTGTTGTTGCAAGGACAGGAGTGATGGCTTTCAAGCTCTTTATATATAGGAGCTGAAATCAGATATCAAATCCCTTACACTTGGATATTTCATAAAGGAAATATTCTTGCTTCTATGATGCCTCATGGAATATGTTTTATTGTTCTTGGGGTGTGTGTGTGTGTGTGTGTGTGTGTGTGCGCGTGTGCACCCATGCATGTGTGTGTGTGTTTATTTTTTGAAGTGGTTTTACCATTCTCAAGTCTAAAACCTGATTTTATCCCTTTTTCAAAATGCTGCTCTGGGCCAGAAGTTTAATTTTATAGAATGTCAGTTTCCACCTTGATTAAATTGTGGCTAACAATCCTAACCTATTGTGATGGTGGCAAGGATTAAATGAAATATAATACATTGTTAGTACAGTTTGGCCTATGTATTAGCCCGTTTTCACACTGCTATAAAGGAATGCCCAAAACTGGGTAATTTATAAAGAAAAGAGGTTTAGTTGACTCACAGTTCTGCATGGCTGGAGAGACCTCAATAAACTTACTATCATGGCAGAAGGCATGTCTTACATGGCGGCAGGTGAGAGAGAGGATGCTGTTGTAGGAGGAACTGTCAAACACATATAAAACCATCAGAGTTCATGAGAACTCACTATCACGAGAACAGCATGGGGGAACCTCCCCCATGATCAAGTTACCTCCTACCAGGTCCCACCCTCGACACATGGGAATTAGGGGATTAAAATTCAAGATAAGATTTGGGTGGGGACATGAAGCCAAACCATGTCAACCTATGTCACAAATAGGTATATAACCGTAACATTAATTTTCTCTCACCTTGTCTCTCTTTAGTCTGTCTCTGTGGAAGTAGCATTTAAGAAGTCTGTTAGATCTGGATTTAAACATCACATCACATAGAGAATTTATGGTGACATTTTGTCACATGAGAAGTCTTCTTTGAGATACTAGCTCTCAACTAAAATTGCCAGTTATTATGGAATCTTATATACTTTGCAAGAATGGGGAAAGCTGCCACTAAATTTCATTTTACCCAAATCAGAAAAGTTACTCATAGCCAGTAAGGAGTTTATACAATTCATACTTGAAATCATAGACACTGTCCACCTGGCGATAGTTACTGAAACCAGTTGCCTTTCTCAGATTCATGGGCACAGTTGCCAAGCCCTTGCCAAGCACTCATCTATATATTCTGCTTTTTTTCTTGCCTTACTTGTGTCCTGAATCTTTGGCTTGCACCAAGCTTTTGCTTGTACCCTGCTCCCCTCCCCTCACCCTTCAAAAGCTGGTAGAAGCACCATATTTTTTTAAGCATTATTCTGTCTTGCCATCTTGCCAATACTGGTGATGAGGTACAACTCCTAGACCCCAAATTCTACGTCTCGCATTTGTAGCCCACCTTCTAAAGCAGGTGTGTCCAATCTTTTGGTTTCCCTTGGCCACATTGGAAGAAGAAGAATGGCCTTGGGCCACAAATAAAATATGCTAACACTAATGATAGCTGATGAGCTACAAACAAAAAAAACTCAAAAAAATTTCTATCATTTTTTTAAAAAGTGTATTTGTGTTGAGACACCTTCAAAGCTGTCCTGGGCTGCATGCAGCTCACGGGCCACAGGTTAGACAAACTTGTCCTGAAATTTGAACTAATTACAGGACCTTTTGGCAGAATTTGCACTTAAGAATTAATGCCAGTCTTTTTATTTATAAACAATACATTTGATCTCCAAACACAATCTTTACCTACCTTTTCATTTTTTTTAAATTTTTATTTTAAGTTCAGGGTATATGTGCAGGTTTGTTATACAGGTAAACTGTGTTATGGGGGTTTGTGGATTATTTCATCACCCATTTAGCTGTCGTTTTGCATGTTCTTTTAAGACTAAGTGTCAACCAAATCTCTGAAAACAGGGGAATAATAGTTTTTCAATGGAATTTTCAAATATGTCATCCCTATGGGTTAAAGTTTTTGTTTACAGAGTTAATTTTTAACAGAATAGATATGAAGCCAAGATCAGACAGCTATATTTTCCTCTCCAATGTTTTCCTAATCCTGGAAATGGCATTCTCGAGAACTTTACCAAATAAATAATATTGTGGTATCTTACATTGAGTTTGTCTCCCATTTGAGACATGGACTACTTGTTATCATTTAATGAACTCCATAATGGTCTTTCTTGCCTTTGATCGTAGCCTGTTCCACAGACTTAACAATGACAGGAACTCTAATATTATGCCTTCGTTCTTTAGATCAAATGATTATTCTCTCTATTAGAAGTAGATACTTATTGAAAGAGTGATGCTTTATGTCCAGGGCAAGTTTGATAGGAAGGGCAGAAGAGAATGTAAGTTTTGAATGGATGAAAGGTACTATGACAAAGGAGGGGTTAATAGTTGGGCTAGTGAATGATGTAAAACATAGGAAAGGAAAAAAGACTAGTGAGCTCAAGGATGAATGTTATCTATTTCAAAATTAACCTAGAGCTTTCAAGTGAAAAGAAAAGCTAAATATGAAGTTCTACTCCACCACTAATTGTGAGGCTTTGGAAAAGTTACTTAGACTCTATAGTCCATAGTTTCCTTGTATGTGAAGTAGGAGCAATAATAGTATATCTCTCATAGCATTGTTGATAATGTAAAGCAGGAAAAGCATAGCACAGTGTCTGATGCCTATTCAATGCTCAATAAATATCAGCCATTGTATTATTAACAATAACAATAATGTAATTTTGAATCCAAGTGTAAATTATTTGATATTTAAACCTAAGATAAAGACATTAATTCAATTATACATATATGGAATTTGACCTGATAGCTCTTCATGAAACTTAAAACCTCTTATCTGGAATTATTATGGTGGTAAAAGGATAACCATTTTAAACATAAACTCAGTGATATTTCTAGAAATATATTATAAGCAATAATTGTACAAGGAAGAAATAGGAAAAAAATAAGGTTTTTCTTATGACCAGTGTTTTTACACTGTATCATTTCTAAGACCTCAGATACTGGATTTTATTTACTGTAACCTATGAGTCAGTAGCCATGATCTCCCAGTATCATTTTATTTGCAGTAGGTCAACCATATATCAGGCAGACCTTTCACAGTGATAGATAGCATACAGAAGCTACCATGCCGAGATAACAACAGTTTGCCATAATCTCATGAAACACTACTAATAGGAGACTGTTAGCAGAGTCAATATAATACATAATATGTGTAGAGACATTTCTGAACCAATTGGACCAGTCATACATCTAGCATAGAATAAATAAATAAATGGAAATACTGACTTTGACATAGGATACATGTTTTAAACAAGAATACCCAAGCTGGAAAAGAATTGAGGTCACTTTTGGTAACTTTTTTTTAATATCCTTGTCTAAGTATTGTGACTTTTGTCCCAAGTGCACATTACTAGTCACTTTATTTTAGGATACAGGCAGGTAGCTGAGAAATTAATTCTTACCAGACAGGTTCTGCTAAACCTCCCTCAGAAGATGACCTTCTTGTAATGTTGACCTCACATATACTGAATGATGAATGTGTCACTTACTGGCAAACTCTTTTCTGTTTTTGATGGGAAGAGTTTAAGATCATTGGACTTGTAAATGGGTGACAAGATTGTGGGTCTGGATATAACTGAGCAGTTTAGTAATTTACATAATTGTCATGACTGACTGAAAGCTCTAGATACCTTTTCACTTTTGATCATGATTTCAACTGCTGATGCCTAAATTACAAATCAAATGTTAGAACAAGAAATCATGATGCTGGAGGCATAGCTTAGTCATTCCAGCCAAACAAATATTGAGTTTTGTGAGGGGGATTGTGAAAGACAACTTTTTATCTGTTTTGAGCTAACTTGAAAGTACAGCTTTAGATTTACAACAATTTAAGGACACAGGGACAGCTATTTTGTTAAGGCTTGTTTAGGGACATTGAACCTTAAATGTCTCAATTTTAAAGGAGTAATGATTAATATCATTTGAGACAAAGATAGATTTTGGAGATGAAATGGTAGGTGACCTTCAATTTATAATCTGCTTGTAGTATAACTAAATTAAGAGCATGGAAAATCTGTGGTTAACATCAAATGTTAAGTACTTTAGATTGTAAAACTGGCAGTAAAGATGTGCACATCTATGTGAAATAGTTTTATCAAATGAGTGGCTTAGTATAAGAATTTGATTTAATTTATGTATATAAATTATACTTTATGTGGGAATACAACAACACAAATATATCAAATGTGCTTTCATCTTAGACTCTGAAAATTGCTTAAGGCCTGAGAATTTCTGAAGTCCTGGTCGAGGTTTAATGTTTCTCAGGTGACTTAGGGCTAAGGATTTATAACTTGATTCTAATAAATTCTGTATGTAAAATAGGTTAACTTTAAAATGTCTCATTAAATTTTTAAGTGATTGTAGGACTTATACTTAAGTTCCTGAGCTAAATTTCTTCTGTCTTACAGTCTGACTGATGTCTTCAGCATGACCTCTAGCTTCTGAGCATCCATTATTTTTTCTCCTGTACTCTCTGGTTTCTCTAGTACTCTCTTGAGAAATTATAGTCCAAGTATTTGTGAAATATTGGAAACATGTACGTAATTCCTGTGGTATTTATTATGGGGATCAGCAAAATATTTTAAAGCTAGATGCCATAGTTGTATTCATCTGTCTCCTTGGTATTTATTCCAAAAATGCAGAAACTCTACAAGAACCATGGAAGCATGCTATTGTATTGTGCTTATATGTGAGTTGCAAGTCGGTCCTTCCAAACACCCCTTCCCCAGCAAGTATACCTGGACATGTTCATCATCTTAAAACTACTCTGATATTATACTATAAACATAATGAATTACTCCCTTAAAGAAATAGAGATGTGTCTAAAAAAATAAAAACACATGTATATTTGGATTCTTAAGAATTATTGTTTGGAGAATCTTGATATGTCAAGTGATTCAAAATGTGTCTTATATGTGTGCATGTTTGTGTATTGTAGACAAGATATGATCTGGAGCAAGTTAATTTATTTCTTTGTTCTTATTAACAATTTCTTCATTTACTGAAGGGTATTTTAAGGGAAATATCTATATTATAACTAAAATGTACTGAAGAATATGTTGTAATATTAGCAAGATTTGCCTAAGCCTGTATAACCAAATTGGCTAAAACAAATTTATATGCTCTTAGGATAAAGTGAAGTTTAAGCCATACCCATATTGTTATGAAGTCTAAATTTTTGTAATAAGAAATAGGAATTCATCACTGACTGGCAAGAGATGTTCTTAGTTGTAAAGGCTTATAAAAGTTTTATAGGTATTTAAAATCCCATTTATTTATATAAATCGTATATGTGGAAAATAATAAAATTGTGTAAGATGAGAATTGTTCCAGAAACCTAGGATGCAGGGTTACTTTTTAAGACTAGTTCCAGAGGCAAAATTAAATATAGTTATTATCAGGTTTTATNATTTATACCAAGGGAAACAAATTAGAGCTTTTTAAATTAACTTTTTGATTTCCTATATTTTCTTCCCATGAATAAAGAACTTTTGTTCTATATTTACCTTTGTAATTACTGGATAAACATAGTAATATATATACTACATTTAGAAATTAGAACATTTAATGGAATTAAGATACTTTATCAGAGGGCAGTCTATGTTTACTCTATGAAATACTACCTACTCAAATTATCTTTTATATTCTCAACATAAAAATGATGAAAACAAAATATACAAAATGCATGGAGATATTAAACCATTTGGGGGCTTTGTTTTTAGTTTGCTCAAATGGATACTTTATTTCAGTGTGGAACCAGTGGATTTTGTCCCTGATGTAACAGTGATATTTACATAATTAAATGATTATTATTTTTAATGACCCTCAAGATAATCTGTGCCTGCTCCTTCCTTATAAATGAGTAAACTGATATCTGTGACAATGAGACGACTGACTTAATGGTATGCATCTAATTGGTTGCAGAGCCTGGATTACCACTTTTGACGTTTCTGGCTTACCTAGGTATCAGTGACATATATCATTTGGTGCAATGCTGGATTACACCACTCACTGCTTGATCTAGCTGCCTTGTTATTCAAATAGGACCAACACATGATATCACAGGATTAATACAAATAGTAAATGTATATACCAGCAGGAAATCCGAAGTCATTCCAGGTTTTTTAAATTGGAAGAGTTTCAACTCAAGAAATTAGAGGACTACATAACCATTGGAAAAACTGAAAACAGAGAGGTCAGGGAAGCTAGTATTTGAGTTTTTGAAATCAGAATGTTGGATGATCCGGAAGCCATTGCTGGCTATATATGCACCAAAGTGGGTGATTCACAGCAGGAGCTCACTCAGGAGCTGTCACAGACTCCACATCTACCATCTGATTTTGCTACAGCTGCCCTTGGAAACTAATGGCTCATTCTTCTCTCAACTTCCAAGAAAAGTACAAATGCTTTGAATTGGCTGAAATTTTTCTGAAATTTACAAGGAAATGAATTATAGAAAATATAGTTACAGCTTTCCCCTTGTGATAGAGAGTACAAAGAGGCCATAATGATGCTGAGTTGCCAATAGGAACATATAATCCAGCATGAAATAACAGTTGACACTGTCAAGCACAAAGAAGTGTTTGGTAAAAAATGTTTTAAAAAGTGTAGCGAAAGCCAATGTCCTACATTTTTAAAAGAAAAAATTGGGTAAAAATTGAGATATTTTAACTCAATTTGAAATTATCTAACCAGGAATGTTTAGGCATTTACTTGAATTTAGATTTAATTAATACATGTACATTTATACATATAAAAGTTGGAAAAGATTCATGATAGTTTCTTGTTTGTGGGGTGTTTCTCTGAACATATCTATATTTACTTTGTTTCTAGATTTTTTAATGGAGAATATGTATTCAATGTAGTATTCAAAGATTCTTGGGATTAGGATGTGGACAGAATTGAGGGTCCATTACTCAGCCTGCAGCAGAAATTGTAGTTCCAGTATCAGTATGTAAAATTACAAAATCTTTTACATTTCCCAAAGACATTTCTCAGTGTACTAAAACACTTTCTAAGCAGTATTATCAATGTACACATAAATCCAGACATGTATGGTAAAGCAGTATATTGTGATGTGGGTTATTTTGACTTGAGGCATTTTGCCTAGACAAAAGGAAACTTTTTTCCTTTGCAAATAATATTACCAAAATATTTCCTAGCCTTATTTGATCTCTAACCTTCACCACACCCTTGGCTTTCTTAAGCCCTAGTATAAGGTGAGTGATGGGTTATGCATATAAAGATAATGTGTACCACCGTGTAAGGGCCAGAAATTGGGTGAAGTTTAATGAGGGAAGGAGTTATCTCTTACACATTGTATCAGTTAGCATGCTTTTGGTCAGAAGAAACAAAATCTAAATCAAATTGGCCTAAATTATGATAGAGATGAATATGTTTATTATTTAACCAATATGCACAGACACAGGGTTGGCTTTAAGAATGGTTCATAGTTTGCGTCAGAGGTTTTGACAGCGTTACGTCTCCAGCTTGATTCCTCTGTGATTATGTTGGCTCTGTTCTGTGCTTTCCCCTCCTAGAATCTACTTTGTTTTGGGGTGATATATGATTCACTTGGAAGATACTAAACTGTATACAGGAGGAGTTCCCTCAAACAGCTCTTCATCATGCACACGCAAGACCTCCCCTAAAAAGGATTCATCTGCAGTCCCGTAGCACCTTGTGTGCAGTTTTTCTTTAACCTCCTTTAAATCAAATTTTATATTAGTTCTCTGTGTATATACTGATAATGACTTGTTAAACCAGGGTTTAGAAAGCAGTAGCCTGTGGAACACATGGGGCCCACAGCTTGTTTTTGTACAGCCCACAAGCGAAGAAAAGTTTTTACAGTTTTTAAAAGGGTTGTAGAAACAAAAGGAAAATAATAAGTGACTCACAACTCATCTGGCCTGAAAATCCTAAAATATTTACTATATGACCTTTTATAGCAAAAGGTTGCCAACCCCTGTGTTAGACTGTCAGGTACAAGGAACTGTCTTATTCCTGACACATTGCTGTTATGCCTAATGCAATATTTCTACATAGTGCTGTCATCCTTAAATAGTTCTTCCCACCTACTCTCCTTGGTCAAGCTTTCCTGTTTTATTCGGGGAGGACACGTTGCCGTGGGATATCTTATTAATCCAGGAGGGGAAGACTTGTGGGAGATGGCTGGTGGACAGAGATGAGATAAAAATGGTCACCAATGATACAGGATCTGGGAACTTAAAGGACCTTGAACAATACTCTGCCCAGCTGCATCTTGTTACAGAAGAAGAAATAAGGCCAAGGGATAGAAGGGGTGTACCCAAAGTCATAGGTCATAACCAGCTGCTAAGGCATCATCAGGACCCTGCATCTTGGTCCAGTACTACTTCTACCAACCCCTAGTTATTTATGTGACATAGCGTCTTTTCCTCATAACCAACTCAGACACATACCCAGCTGCTGTATCCATGCCAGGACCATCCCAGACTGTTCCTGTAACCCAAGAGTTTCCCAGAATTCCATAGTTCCTGCTTAAAAGAATGAGAGTGATCAAAAACTTCCTTAAAAGGATTTTCTCTTTCATTGTGTTTCATTTTCGTCAACCCATCTCATAATACCTCTTGAGATTTCTATAGCCCTTTAATGCTATGTCCATATTCCTTCCCAGTAGTTATATTTCCTGGCCCTAGCTTCAGGATGTCTTTGGCTGCTTTCTAGGATATCTCACTTATTTGTTGAATAAAGGTGGTGATAAAAATGTACCAGATCTTGGAGGCAACTTATGTGATTGTTCATTCAAAGATTCCTAATGACCTGTTAAAGTCCTTAGATTTATTATTTTCCTCATATCTCATTCTCCTTGATTGCTCTCTCTTTCCAACTATTAATTGGTTTTGTAAATGCATCTATTATGGTAGTTCAGTCTCCAACTTGCCTTCTGATTTTTCTGGTAGTTACTTCCCCCCTCTTAGTTCTATTGTTTTCTCCTACCACCTAAGTATGAGCACTCTTAGTATATTCATTTCCTATTGCTGCTGTAAACATTATGGCTAAGTAACTTAAAACAACACAAATTTATTGTCCTACATTTCTAGAGGTTAGAAGTCCAAAATGGGGCATATGGGTTAAAATTAAGGTGTCAGCACGACTGTGTACTTTTGGAGGCTATAGGGAAAAATTCATTTCCTTGTCTTTTCTAGCTGCTAAGAGCTGCCTGGATTTTTTGCCTTCTGGCTTCTTCCTCCATCACTCCAACCTCCTTTTTCTGACTTTGAGCTTCTTGCCTCCCTGATCACATTGGTAACACTGGAATAATCCAGGATAATCTTCCCATCTCAAGTTCCTTAACTTAATTATGTCAGCCATGTCCTTTAGGCATGTAAGGTAACATATTCACATGTTCTAAGGATAAGATGTGTACACCTTTGGGGGCCACTATTCTGCCCACTCTACTTAGATTTCCGCCATTGGATCTCAGTTGCATTTTATTTTTCAGTCTTACTGGTACCGTCTGCCTGTTTAAAAATGTAAATTATCTCACAAAAGTATGCCTTGATTCATAAAGATTATTCCTTTACATTTCAAACTTGTTTTCTGCAAAACTGTTCCAATCTATTCATACTTCAGCTTACCTACACCTCAATTTTTAAGCTCCAGTTGTCACTTGAATGGATTTCATTCAAAAAATATCATTTGACCCCCTGATTTCATCATCTTGATCACCTGATTACCTTTCAAAGTTTTTCCCTTTACTTTATGTATTCTCAACATACTTAATTCTCTCCCATTGCTATACTTTTTCTTTGGTGTCTGAAATTCATTCTTTGAAAAGTCTAATCAAAATGTCTAGTCATTATTCAAGGTCTGTATCTCAATGGTGACTTCTTCAAATTAATACTTATTTATACCACTAATCATATGTGTTCTCAACCCTTTTTAAATTCTGCCCTTCCCCCTATAGAATTTTGTTATTGTACCTGGCAGTAGTCATTTTTCTGTATAATGTTCTGTCCTATCTTTCTGCCATACCACCCAGGAAACAGAAAACACATCCTGCCCAGATTCATATCTCCTAAGTCCTTCTCCTGTGTTTTGTACATGAAAGTATAAATAATAGCATTACTGTGATGTTATTTAAAATTACACTCTATATGGCTGTGCTGATTTAAGATATGTGTTGAAGAATTCACCTGCCAGCCAACTATACCTAAATGACTGTCTACTGAATTTGTTTCATTGTGAGACTTTTTCTGATACTAAGAAACACCTTCTGGCATAGCTTCTGAGTTATTTTTGAAAACCCTATCATAGCTATATTGGATAGATCAAGTAATCCAGGATATGTTATGTAACATACTCTTTCTGTATTTGTGTATTCATGAGTTGCATTCATATTAACTGAGAAACCCTGTGCCAATGTTATGAAGGGTAAGAGGATGTATATGCCAAGGTAGCTGTCTTCTAAAAGCATCCAGGAGGATATATTCCACTGTGACTTTTCCAACTATACAACAGCAGAATTCTAACCTTTAGCATGTTTGTGAAATTCTAGAGGCAAGTAACACATTATGTGACAGATCCTAGCTCCTTAATGGTATTAAAAATGCTTTTATGAGACCATTGAGAACTTGATATATAGCAGAATAGTTCATTAAAAGTGTCTTTTATTTGACATTTATTAGAAATGAAGTTGCCATGAGAAGGCATAGGTGTTTATATGCTGCTATAAGATTGTCATCTCAGCAGGCATTTTGATCAGTCATTACCATTGTCAGAGAATGGCACAATAGCATAGGAGCTTGCAGAGCTTTCTTTAAAGATGGTTAATATAGCAGTAGCATCGTGATACTTGGAGTATAAATCCAATATTGAGGGAAATTCCCTGCCCTTAATGCTTGAAAATCTATGCAGATTTTGGAATATGTCATTTTCTGTAGCTTTGACAGATATGTAAATAACCATTTCCCCAAACTTCATAATTGTCCGTGTCATTAATCTTTCTTTTTAATGTTGCAGAACATTTTACTCTTTACACTCAAGAGAATAAATTATTATTGTAGCTCCATTTCATTGGAAAGCATACACCTGCATATTTTGAGAATCTTTAACATTTGCATGTATAATATATAATCTAATTAAATCTTCAGGTATTGAAAATGTACTTTTGAATAATCATGTTGGCCTTCTGATAATAAGCAGTGAATAGTGATTGATTAGATTAGTCTGCTATTCTTTGGAATACAGCAGCAATGACTCAATAAGATTTAATTGCATTTCTGTAATCATATGGATGGTTCAAGAATTACTTTTTTGTAACTAATATAAATTGGTAAGGCTCTGAAGTAAATGACAGAGATTTGATATAGTAAAATGTTTGAAGTTCATCTTCTCTGAGCACTGATACTGTTTCATCATGGAAATACAAAATTATGGAAATGCTGAGGAAGAATGACTGCATATTTATAGACACAAATCACCAATATTAAGCTATTACCAAAATCTTTACCAATTTGTTGGTTGCAAAATTCTGTAATAGGCTTAAAAATGTACAGTGTTCAGAAAGTAAATTCTTATTTGATATGCCAGATGCAAATAATGTATTATTTATGTTCACTCAATTATTAAAGAAAATTTGTGTCATTTTTACTATCTTGTAGGGTTGATAAATATCACTTGGAAATGTGAGACTAACAAAATTAGTGTAAACCCTAAGAATATCCATTGGTGGACTAAATGTAAATTTTAATTTCTACATTCTCATGTAACTTAATTTTAAAGGGGTTTAATTTATATAGTAAATATTTATTGAATCACTACTGTAGATAAAACTGAATCACTACTATAGACTAGTGCTCACCTCTGGAGGCACAAAGGTAAATAGAATAATTGAGGTCTGCTCCCATGAAATCTTTTGTGTGAGGGGGATTAGGGACAAATAAAAATAAGCTTTCTCTTTACAGGACAAATTCTGTCAAAGTTGATATGTAGTTACTGTTCATGTTGGTGAATATTTTAGCCTGGATTTCCTTTTCAATCAGAAATAATAAACTTAATTCTTTTTACTCAAGTGTATTTGCTATTTAACAAATAATTACTGGCTCTATGTAAAATAGACCTTCACAAAATACATGTGAAGGTCTTTGACTTGGGGAACATTATGTTTAAATACTGTGTAATATATATGTGTATATATGCACATTTTATGTACAATGTTTACAAAGTATGCTGTCTATATGAAACAATATACGTTTCATGTAATCTATGTACATGAAACAATGTACAGTGTTTATATACATTGACTTATACTATTACTAACTTATTAAATATCCAACTTTAGCCTCTTAGACCTACTCTGAAGTTGACTTAACTTTCAAGAGGAACAGCCATTTTTGACACCCTGCCATCCCTTTGCAACAGAGAAAGGTGTCCTGATTTTTGTGATTCTCTGGCACATAATCAATGCCTCAATGATAGTGTTCTTATGGGAAGTTTATATCATATTTTAAAACATGATAATACCAGGACAGAGTCATGGGACCATGAAGCCAACTTTTTAGGGGGATACATTAACTGGTTCTAAAATATTTTACTAGTAGCATCCCTATTCTTGCTCCCAGATGCTATACTGTTATTGCAGGCATGGATGTTTTAGCTCCATTAGCAGTGGGCACAAGCTTCCATACACCGTAGTAGTAGAAGTATAATAGGGAGAGAGAACCAGTACATCTTGCGTGAAAGTTTCTTTGCATATTCAGGTAGTTTGAGAGCCAGCCCAATTATAAGAAGAAGATCTATAATCTTAAATATGCTGCAAAGATCATTAATTATCTGTGTAAATATTGGAGAGGAGCAGCATAGATAATTAAATTGAATTTATTTGAATATAGGCAGTTTTCACATTGGCTGTTGAAGTTGCTATTTGTGCAAAATATAAGATTTACTATAATTAGGATACTTTATGAGAAGTTTTTTTCGTGCACCATATTTTCATGTTCAGCAGAAATATATATGAAGCATAAATATTTTCTTCAGCTATGTATTTTAAATCTTTATTTTAAATTTCTAAACATTTACATTATTTAAAATCATGAACTAATCTCATTCTTAATTAGGTTTGTAAGCTGGGAGTGTCAGAGCTATATCTAGGAAAATTCCCTGTCTTTTTAATCATTAGTATAATCAAGATAAGACTCAACTAAGTTGAGTGTTTACTCATATCACAGATGGGACTAAAAATGGAAGATTTCCGAATTACACATTTATATGAAATAGGAAGTGAATTTGATGTGGGCTATATAAAGGTTTTCTTCTGATGTTATTAGGTTATTTTTTAATTCATATAAAGAACCCTCAAGTGTCTTGATCTTTTTTTCTAAAATTTGAACAATTAAATTTTACCTTTGCCTACAGTGGCTGTGAAAAGGATCTATATTATGTGGTAGTTATTTGTACATTTAATTAATTTCTCCTGTCAGTAGAACGGAAAAAAAATTATTCATTTATTTGTACTTACAGCAAAGATAAAGTTAGAGAAGTAATTAAAATGTGGGTTGTTTTGCTTTCCTACAAATATTGAATGTCATTAACATTTTAGTATCTCTTCTGTTAGCTTAATTAAGAGTTGAATTATTTTAAGCAACAGTTGTATGTTTTAGTCATTCTAAAATTTAATCTACCTGGGAAAATCCACTTTATTCCTGCGATATTACCTCAAATTGTTTTCTCTAATAACACTTTATTAGTACAGTTTATCTCTCTTTAGCAGTATAATTGTGCAAACGTCTTGAAAGTTTCTGATTTGTATGTGTCTCCACTAGTTTACTCTTCCTTTTATGACTTGGGACTAGATCTTAGAATGGTCTGTACATTTAGTAATACTAATCATTTTGCTACTTTTAGAGCTACATCCTGGTTTCATTGTTCTAAACTGAAAGATAAATTTAGAATTAATCTTGCCAATGAGTTCAGATAAGAACATCAAAGTCAACATTTAGTGTGAGGAAACTGAATATGAACTAGTACTTTAATGAAATCCTCATATGTGAACATCAGTCTGTATGAAATCTCATCTCAGTGAAATATCTAACAAAGTATGTCCTGTTAATAGTTTCACTATCATTTCAAGTAATTTAAAAATATAACACATTTCTAGCATTACAAAATAATTTAGAATGTAAAAGGCTACTTCCCATGTGCTACTTGCCATTTGTGTATTTTCTTTGGAAAAATTTCTTTTCAAAATTTTTCCCCAGTTTTTAATTGGGTTGACTTGAAAGTTGTTGTTGTTGTTTTTTAATATATTCTGGATGCAAGTCCCTAAACAGAAATGTGTTTCGAAAATATTTCTCTCAGTCTGTGAGTTGTCTTTTCACTTCCTTGATTAATGTCCATTGAAACACAAAAGGTTTTAATTTTGATGACATTCAGTTTATTTTTCTTTTGTTGCTCGTGTTTTTTGTGTCATGTGTGAGAAATCCTTTCCTAACCTAGTATCTTGAGAATCCATACCTACATTTTTATATTATGAGTTTTATAGTTTTAGTTCGTACATTTGGGTCTGTGATCCATTTGTAGTTAATTTGAAATAGGGGTACAGCTTCAGTAGTTTACACGTGCGCATCTAATTGTCCCTAGACCATTTGTTGAAAAGATGATTATTTCCCACATTGAATTGTCTTAATAGCTATATCAAAAATCAATTGACTGGGATTTCTATTACCTCAAACATTTATCATTTATTTGTATTGGGAACATTCCAAATCTTCTCTTCTAGGTATTTTGAAATATTAATATGTACAACTATTATGTATCAATAAAAAATAATTGACTATAAATATGAGGGTTTATTTTAGGACCACCAATATCTGTTCTTTTGCTAATACCGCATACTCTTGATTACTGTTGTTTTCCAGTAAGTTTTGAAGTTGAGAAATATGAGTTCTCTAGTTTTGTTCTGGTTTTCAAAATTGTTTTTGCTATTCTTGGTCCCTTGTAATTCCAGATAAATTTTAGGCAAATCTTGTCAGTTTTTGCCAAAGTAATGCTGAGATGTTAAAAAGGATTGCTTTTTGATATAGATTGCTCTGTCAGTCAATCTGAAGAGTATTTCCACTGTAATAATTTTAAATCTTTTGATCCATGAAAGTGGAATATCTTCACATTTATTTATATCTTTAATTTCTGTTAACAGTGTTTTGCAGTTTTCAATATACAAGATTTGCACTTCTTTTTTTTTAGATTTATCTATATGTGATTCATTTTTTTTGATGTTATTGTAAATCATTTTGTTTTCTTAATTTCATTTTCAGATTACTCATTGCAAGTGTATGGAAATCAAATTAATTATTCTATATTAATTTTGAATACTGCATCCTTACTGAACTTGTTTTTTAGCTCTAATAGATTTTTCATGTTTATGTATAGATTCCTTAGTAATTTCTGTATATAAAATGATGTCATCTGTTAATGCCAATAGTTTTTCTTCTTTTCCATTATGGTTGCCTATTGTTTCTTTTTCTTATCTAATTCCCTTGGCTAACATCTCTGGTACAGTGTTGAATGGAAATGGTGAGTGTGGAAGTTCTTGTCTTCTTCCTGATCTTAGGATCCAGCCCTTAACCATTTAGTATGATGTCAGTTGTGGTTTTAGCATAGATGCTCTTTATTGGATTGAGGAAGTTCCCTTCTGGTTCCAGTTTATTGAATGCTTTATCGTGAAAGGGTGTTGGATTTTTTTTTTTTTTTTTTTTTTTTTTTTTTTTTGAGACAGAGTCTTGCTCTGTTCCCCAGGTTGGGGTGCAGTGGTACAGTCTTGGCTCATTGCAATCTCTGCCTCCTAGGTTTAAGCCATTCTCCTGCCTTAGCCTCCCGAGTAGCTGAGATTACTGGCAGCTGCCACCACACCCAGCTAATTTTTGTATGTTTAGTAGAGATGGGGTTTCACCATGTTGGCCAGGCTGGCCTTGAACTCCTGACTTTGTGATCTGGCTGCCTTGGCCTCCCAAACTACTGAAATTACAGGTATGAACCACTGCACCCGGCCTAGAATTTTTTGAGATTTTTTTTTCATCTTTTCAGATGGTCATGTGGTTTTGGTTCTTTATTCTATTAATATGGTGTATTACACTGATTGAATTTTAGATATTAAATAAGGCTGTACTCTTAAGACATATCCCTGTTGGTTATAATATATATTTTTTATATACTGCTGGATTCTGTTTCCTATTATTTTCTTGCATTTATATTTATTAGGGATATTGGTCGGTAGTTTTCATTCCTTGAATTATCTCTGTGTGGTTTTGGTATCAGAGTAGTACTGGCCTCATAGAATAAGGTAGGAAGTTTTTCATCATCTTTGATGTTTTGGAAGAATCTTTGAAAGGTTGATGCCAATTTAAAAAAAAAAATGTTTGGTAGAATACACCAGTGAGGTGTGTGAGCTTTCAATTTTATTTGTGTCAAGTTTTAAATTACTGATGCAATATCTTTAGTTGTTACAGGTCTATTTACATATTTTTTGTCCTTCAGACTGAATAAGTTGAATTAATCTATTTTCATGTTTGCACATTTTGTCTTCTGACAGCTCAAATCTGCCATGGCATATCTCTAGAGAATTTTTTACTTTAGTTGTTAGACTTTACAACTCCAGAATTTAAATTTGTTTCTTTTATTTAATTTTTGTCTCTTTATTAATATTCTCTAGTTGATGAGACATAATTATTAGGCTGTCGTTTATTTCTTTAGAAGTGGTTTTCTTTAGTTATATGCATATTCTTATAACTGCTGATTTAGAGTCTGTGTAGTAGATTCAATAATTGGGCTCCCTGTGCAACAGTTATTATTATTATTTTTTTCTTGTGTATGAGCTAACTTTTCCATTTTGTGTGTGTCTCATAATTTTTTTTTGTTCAAATTGGGATACTTTAGGTAATATAACTACTTTGGAAATCAAGTCTGTCTTCCTCCCTGAAGCTCAAGGGTTTGTGTGGTTGTTTGTTTAGCAACTTTCCTTAACTAATTTTGCAGAGCTTGTATTCTTTTTCAGGCATAACCACTGAAATATCTTCTTGGTTAATTCATTGCTCAGGTAATGATTGAACATTTTTAAAAAATGCCTTGAACCAATAATTCTCCCAACCTTTGCCCAGGGTTTCTCTCTCTCTATCTCTCTCTCTCTCTCTCTCTCTCTCTCTCTGTGTGTGTGTGTGTGTGTGTGTAAGCACATTTTCAATATTCTGGCAGTTTACAACTCTGCCTTAGCCTTTTCTTCCAACTTGTATGGAGACTCAAGGGCAGCCAGAGGTGAGAGATTAGGGCAATCCCAGGTCTCTTCTGGGCATGACTACAGCTCTGAACTTACTCAAAGCCTACTAGATCCCCAGAAATATTTCAGAGCTTTTGAAGGCTTCCTATGACCATCTCATTTTATAGATTCTTCCTTTACATTTTTTGCCTGTCTTCTTGTTTGTCCCATGTGGCTTCACCACCTAAGGCAGCTGGTGAATTATTAAATAATTGATACTGATAGTTTTTGCCATATTACAGATAGAGCTTTCCTCAATGAGCAAATTCTAAGTCAGAGGAAATAAAGTGAAATTCCTGAATGGGCTTTTCAGCCAGCTACCAGAGAGCTACAATAGTAGTAGTTCTCTGGGAATGGAGCTTTGTGATGAGCTCCAAACCCAGTTTGTCCTCTTTGTTGGCTCCTAGGCTACTGTTTTTTTTTTTTTTTTTCTTTCAAGGCTAATATAGACTTGGGGAAAGACAAATGGAAACAGGGAAAGCTAAAATATAACAATCCTTGTTATTTTTACTGAAAGTAAGCCATTTTTCTTGAATAAATGCTGTTCAGATTGTTGCTAGATTTTGATTTTCAGAGTTCTGAAAAAGTTGATTTTGATAATTTTCTAGAATATTTCAATTTCATGGAAACATGAATTTCAGAGTTTCATACTCCACTATTCAAGAAGTCTTTCTCATTTGAATATTTTTGTTTTATGATTCAGTATTTTGACAATTTTTTATTATTTTGTACTTGTTTTTTAAAAAGCTATTAATGCTTTGAGCTTTTAAGATAATTACAATAGTACTTCATATGCTTGAAGTACTTTTGTTTTTTATTATTATTTTATATTGATATAATAATGGTACATATTTACTGGGTATAATATACTTTGATACATGTGTACAATGTGTAATGATCATTAGGGTAATTAGCATATTCATCACCACAAACATTTCTTATTTCTTTATATTAGGAACATTCAAAATCTTTCTTCTAGCCATTTGGAAATATACAGTAAATTGTTAATTCTTGTCACCCTGCAGTGCTATATAGAATACTAGAACTTACTCCTCCTATATCACCATGTTTTTGTATCTCTTAACCACCCTCTCCATATCCTCCCTCTCTCCTACACTTCCCAATCTTTAGTAATCACTATTCTCTCTACTTCTATGAGATCAACTTCTTTATTTACTTGAAGTAATTTTAAAAGTTTAGGACTTAAGTATTTTAAGAACTCCACTTGCTTTTTGTTTGTATTCTATTCAATACTTTTTAATATAAATATTTGCAGTCCCCCAAAATGTTCTTTTCAGAATCTTAATATAATTATTCATGGGGTCCTGGAAATAAACAGTTGTCATTTAATAAAATAAACTAGAAGTAGAAGAGCTGAAAAATTCCTCCAAGTTCATCTGAAATTGAGAAAAATCAAGTCTAAATTACTAAATTTTCTGAAAAGTACAGAGTTTTATCACAATAAACTTCAACAAGTTGCATTTATTTGGAAAAGAAAGAACCTAATTTATTTTTCTACATTTTATTTTATAGAATTAAAATATATGTAAAACCTTATATTGAGTTGGTCAAGGAGTTTTTTTTTTTAACCTTAGTATTTTATTTTTATATTCAATGTATCTTCCTGCATGTCTCTTTACTTTTTTACTTATTTTTTTTTTCAATTTTTTTTAGATTCAGGGGGTACATGTGCAGGTTTGTTCCCTTGGTATATTGTGTGATGCTGAGATTTGGGATACAAATGATCTTATTACCCAGGTACTGAGCAGTACACTCAACAGTTAGTTTTTCAACCCTCCCTACCCCCTTAGTAGGCCCCAGTGTTTATTGTTACCATCTTTATGTTCATGAGTACCCAATGTTTAGCTTCCACTTATGAGTGAGAATATGTGGTACTTGGTTTTCTGTTTCTGCATTAATTCACTTACTATGATGGCCTCAAGCTGCATCCATGTTGCTGCAAAGAACATGATTTTGTTATTGTATAAAAAAACCATACAACTGCATACTATTCCATGGTGTATAGGTGCCATATATTCCTTATCCAATCCACCATTGATGGGGCACCCAGGTTGTTCCATGTCTTTGCTGTTATGAATAGTGCTGTGAAGAACATGCAGGTGCATGTGTCTTTTCGGTAGAATAATTTGTTTTATTTTGGGTATATACTGAATAATGGGATTGTTGGGTCAAATGGTATTTCTTAATTTCAAAGATTAAGATCTTTGAGAAATCTACAAACATCTTTCCACAGTGGCTGAACTAACATTCCCACCAATAGTGTGTAAGTGTTCACTTTTCTTTGCAACCTTGCCAATGTGTTTTGTTTTTTGACATTTTAGTAATAGCCATTCTGATTGGTGTGAGATGGTATCTCACTGTGGTTTGACTTGCATTCCTCTGATGATTAGTGATGATAGCACATCCCTTTAGATCAATACCAATTCAATCTAATTTCAAATATCTATATTTACTCAGTGTTATGATGTAATTGAGTTTCTTCACAATCTCCACAATCCTTCATAAAATTTCTGAGATTTAGCTACATTCTATAGCTTTCATATACAACATGCAACATAGTAAGTGATAGCAGATGAATGGACATAAAAAGCAAATGGGTCTTTTCCCAAATATTTTGTGTGCCACTAATGAAAGAAAAGTAGACTTTGATTTAAAACCTACTGGTGACTTTTATATAATATAATGACTTGAGAATCTTTCCGTATTTATGGGTTCAAATATCATTTTGTAATTTTAATAATGCATTTATGTAAACATTAAGTTAATATTTTCTGAAAAGTACAGCAAGCATTTAATGCAATACATACTTTAAAATTATTTATTGAGGTAAAGTTTTATTCTTATGAAATGTAGATCTTGAGTGAGTAATTCGTTTAGTTTTAATAAATGTTTGCATATGTGTAACTCACATCCTGATTAAAAGATTACATTTCTATCATTCCACATCTTTACTTCATGCTCCGTCCAGCCAATTCCTACATACCAAAGGTCAACTACATTCTGATTTCAGTTACTATCAATTAGTTTTGACTGTTCTAGCACTTCATATAAATAGAATTATACAGTAGGCAGTCTTTTGTGTGTATCTTCATTTATTAAATTTAATTTTTAAAAAATTTATCCCTCTTGTTGGGCATGTCAGTTGTTCGTTTTTATTTATTTATTGAGTTTTTTCACATAAATACACAGTATTTTTTTATTCTTTTGGAATGGAGATTTTTTTTGGATATGGCTTTAAATTTGGGACTATTATGAAGAACTTTCGGGCTGTGATTTTTCAAGAGACGTGGAGTTGAAACAAAAAGCCTTCTTTTAATTCTGTAGAAAGTTGGTAATGTGTGAGTGTATGTATTATGCATTTACCTACTTACAAAAATGATATATATGCACACATGCTGGATATCTAATAAGAATGAATAATAGTAATAATAATGACAAGTAATGTTTGTTGTTCACTTTGAGCTAGGCTCTTGCCTAAGTATCATGCATGTTTCATCCCATTTACTCCTCACAACAATTTGTATAGCAGGTACATTATCATATCATCTCTGACAAGTAAACTGCACATTTTAGAGTATAAGTGGTTTGCCTAAGATCGTGTGTGCACCTAGGGAGTGGCCAACTGGGGATTTGAAATCTAGTTCTTACATTGTCAGGCATTGTACTATGCCTGCTACTTCCTACTAGTTAACATTCTTTGATCTCCATTGTGTGCCTAATATATGCATGTTACACACACACACACACACACACACACACACACACACACACACAAAGATAATACAGTGTGGAAAGATAATCTATGTAAAGATTAGTAAGGGTACAGTGGAAGAATACACCACATAGAGGTCATTTCCTCTTCAGATTATACAAGGCAAAGGTCACCAAAGTGACTTATTAGAGGCAGAAGCCAGTCAGAAGAGGTATACTGTTTGACCCACAAAGGGCGTAAACCTTATATTCTATTTGTTGCCAACATTTAAAAATTAGGACATCACATATTAATATCTGGATTTCTGCCATACTCCTAGACATCATGCTATCTGAAAACCTTGCCCATTGCAGTGGTCTGAAGCTGACCCTCAACTACTTCCCTTGGGCCTGCAGCCAACCTTGATGGCTTATGCTTTCTGGAGAGAGGCATATGAGTTTGTGAATATTAAATCAGTTTTTGAGGAGTTGCTTTAAGCTTTACTTTAAAGAATTTCAGTAGGGATTTCCAGGCTGCGTGATGGAATAGTACAATGCAAGGAAAGAATGACACTTGCTGAGTGAGCTGAAGGAATGGGAATTAGGTGGGAACTATCTCAGTGGCCTAAAATCTACCACAGTGAGGGGAACTAATCAGAATATAAGATCTGACCTTAATATCTTAGGAAATTCCATGTTTTGAAAGCTTTTATAGAGGAATGGCAGAATCAGAGATTTAATTTTCTGACAGGCAAAGTACAGCCTAAACATTGCTTATTCCAGAAACCATCATTTAAGTGTGGTTATTTGAATTGAACATATGGGTTGAAATACGTTAGACTGCCATTTTTGTACATTAAAAGGAATAAAGTGTCAACAAGTACATGCAGTTTGACATTATAAATTTGACTACTAGCACTTTAAATGAACCACTAATTTAATATATTATTTCTATTATAAAGTTGATTTATAGTTTTTGAACCAAGACAGTGGAACTGGTACAAATATATACTGCAATGCCTCCTCATTTGTTGTTTTCTTTAAATCTTTAAGATGTGTTTTTATATTTGTTTTTTGAGATGTTGAATTTCCATAATATTTATTAGAATATTATATGTATTGAGATGATATTTCACTATGTTAGGGAGAAACCATTTGAGTTATATAAACAAACAATAAAATTGTCTTAAAATAGAAGATCCTCTTCGAAATGTTGATGCCTAAAAGACAAAATTATGTGGATGAACATACATAAGCTTCAGTGAGCTTTTCTTGTACTAGGCATTTAGCTGTCTTGCAACTGTTAATCAGCACAGGACCTAAAACAGCTGCTATCAGATTAATTAGAGGGAATCCAGGAAATAATTCAGCTGAATGTAGCATTCATGTAAGTGTGTTGAAGGCAATTAAGAGTAACTATAGTCATTACTGAGACTTCCAGGAAGTATGCCAAAGGGCTTGAAAGTTATAAAATGCCTTTTGCTTCCCAATTTATATATATAGATATAGATATAGACATAGATATCTATATATATATGAAAGAGAGTATTCACATATAAACACACACTAATAGCAATTAAAAAATAAATAAAATTGAAAAGCTTGAATTACAGGGTGTTAACTCACTTCTCTCTTTGAAATTAAGGGGATAAGGAAAAACAAGACCATTTGCCTAAATTCACTTGGAAAGGCAAGTGTTTATTTGAAGGTGCTGTGGCAGATAAAATTATGTTTCATTTTCGTAATCCTAGTTTTCATAGCCAATGGAAGGCTTAAAATAAAGGAATTTGATATTTCACCAAGGTCACATGGTCTACGAGAAGGAAACTTAAAAGTTTCCTAATTCGGGATTTAAATTCTTAAACACTTTATACTTACCACAGTGCAACCCTGGCTGCTGCATTGTGTCATCATCACCACCACCACCACCATTAATTATTATTATCATCATGATACAAAAGTTGATTACCTGGCATCTCATCTCATTTCTACTGTGCTTAGGTTTCTTGCCTATTTTACTGAATGACACTTTGTTACTCAAAACTCAGCATGGCAAAAAATGTGTTTTTTTTTTAACCAATGTTGCTTGTGGTTGATACCTTGAAAAAAAACGGGAGACTGAGGAAGAGGGAGCCGAGGATGGGAGTGGAAGATAAAGGTTTAAAAGAATTAGTATAGATATTTCTTTCTCTTTAAACTTATTTTTAATTGACAAATACAAATTATATATATTTATGGCATTAAATATCATGTTTTGATATATGTGTACATTGTAGAATGATTAAATCACACTAATTAGACATTACATCACATACTTAATATCAATGTTTAGTTATTTAGTAGGTCTGAAAGCTGAAGTCAGAGAGCTTCATTTATTTATGAGAATGGAAATCTGGTGTATGACTGCATTTTGCTGTGTTTTAGTCTTTTAACCTGCTTCCAAATCTCTTCCTAAGGATGAGCTAGAGTCTGGCTGATATTCCTCATTTTTGAAGCCTTGGGTTTTTCAAAAGGGGCCTTCAGTGGAACAAAAGGCCTGCTTATAATTCCATAAAAAGATGTTCAGGTTTTTCAGGAACGTTTGTCTCTATTTAAAAAAAATAAAATTTAGTTTGGAAATAGCAGAAATGATTGATTAGAGTGCTACACGTGGGACAAAAGATAGATGGGCAACACCATTCCTGTGTTTTCATGCCCCATCCCTCATAAGCAACAGGGCAATAAGATAATAATTCCCAGAAGAAGTGAGAGAGACCTGCTGGATCATGAGGCGCTGTTCTCTTACAGAGGTGCTACCACAGTTACTAGGTACTTATTTTACTTTTTGTTTTTTTCGAGACTTACTTTGATTACCAGGCCTTTGGTTTACCAAATGTCAATCCCACCATAGTCTCATCTATTCCTTATCTCCCTCTTCGATATCCCTGCCTACCACCACTCTTCTGTCACCCACATACCAATACCACACACCATCTTTTTCCTTGAAGCCTGATCTCTTACCCCTTGCAAACTCTGCCATTGTTTTCATGCGAATTCAAATTTCCTCTGACAATAAAATGTTCTCCCTGTACTCTGACTTCCTTGACCTTATGACCTAGGTGTTATTATTTTCACCAAATTAGCAAGTGTAGATTATGTATCTTTGAGTGTTTATGGATTCATGTTGTTAGTGCTACTTCAGCACCAGGAACAAATATCCTGGAATCACGCTAGGAAGAATATTAGTTGCTATGGGGAAATAAAGAGAAAGAAATATTTTAAGGATGGGAACTATATCACAGAACTTCAGCTTTCGAGAAACTGGAAGGAGTCTTAGAATCCATCCACTCTAAACCCCTTGTTTGAGAGTTCTCGAAACTGAGAGCCAGAGGGCTTGCACATCTGGTAAGTAATGAAGTATATTTTTTTGACAGTAAGTACTACAAATTAGGTCTTGTAATTCCCTGGCCAGTATACTTTCCACAACACTACACAGAATCTAAGCTTTGGGTTATATTATTTGAACAACTTGAACAAAGATGAGATATCAGGTTTTGACAGCTGGAAATAACAAGAAGTAAAAGCGGATAGTATTCCCCAAACAAGAAATAGAGAAAACAAAGATGCAGAGAAGGGAAATGAGTGTGGCCCTGTTAGGGAAGAACATATGAGTCAGTACACCATGGAGTACCAAGGCTGGGTAAAAGGTGTCTTGGTGAAGGCAATAAAAGGAAGTGTTTTTCTGCTAAAGAAATTAAAAGTAATATTAAAACAAACTCGGGTTTTTGTCTTCCTTTTTTTTGTTGTTGTTATCATTATGACTTGGCAATTCCAATTAATGCCAGTGATAAACTATTCCTCCTTGAAAAAAGTACTTTTTAATTTAAATTCTAAATAGTATCTGCTGTTATAATCAACATTTAATAATATATGTATAAGCATTAAATTAACACATATTTATTATATGCTTGAATAAACATTGAATTATGCTTGGAAGTTTACTAGGAGAACTCCTACTTGCAATAGTATCTCTAACACATACACACTCAGATACCCACATTGATTTTGAGAGTAAATTTATAAAAGTTTCAAATGATCGTAGCTTGCTTCAGATGGACAACATGTCTCCAACACCTAAGGTAGTACATAATCCTGCATTTAAATAGAAGCTTTGAAATAAACCATGGGAACACGTTGATTATAAAGGTGAGAAAAAACAACTTGAGTTAGAACTCAAATTAGAACTTGTTTCTATTGTGTTATTCTGTGCGACCACTTGGAATTTTTATATGTGCTTAAAGTTTAAAACAAAGAAACAGAGTGTACATGAATTATAATGTTTTTGGTAAATGCAAATTTCAGATTATAAATTTTCCAGAATTTTACTAATATTTCTTTTTTTTCTTTTTTTTTTTTTTTTTT
>NW_016107597.1:1489109-1527921 GCF_001604975.1 Cebus imitator
TTCACCATATTGGCCAGGATGGTCTCGATCTCTTGACCTCATGATCTACCTGCCTCGGCCTCCCAAAGTGCTGTTATTACAGGCGTGAGCCATTGCGAATTTTAGTAATATTTCTAACATTGAAATTTGACCTTCTTTGATGCTAGAACCTATACCAAACTGTGGTACACAGAACTTACTATATCCAAAACAAAACATGCTTAGAAGTAAAATTAATATTGCTTATGTTTTTTCTTATATTTACAACTTTTTAAGTCTGTTGATAATTAAAATTAATGAAATGTATTTTATTATTATTTGGATGGACTTTAAAATATGGCTATAAAGCATCATTTGTTTAGTGAAACAAAATATAAATAATTGGACACTGTTTTGAAATAATATTTTAAATTAATAGTTTTAATTTTATGTAATACTAAAATTTTTAATAAAATGATTACTGAACACTACAGTGTTCAAGGCATTGAGCAAATTCATGTTGACAGTGAGAACTGCAATCCACATCTAAACATCAAAGAATAATACATAATGAGGATGAAAAATAGATAGCAACTACTGTCAGTACACATTTTTTAAAAAATTATATTTAAATGGGAAATAATTTATTAATTTTTACATTGCTTATTCAACAACTTATATTCATAAAGGAAACTCAGGATATAACTCTGACACCCAAAGAAAGCTGGAGATAATTTATTCGTTAGGAAAATATAAGAAAGTAATCATGAAAACAGTTACCTCTGTTTAAAAAAAAATTTCAGAAAAGAACCAGAAAGCACAAAGGCATTTTAGAATATATAGTAGAGTTTAAAACTATTAAATATTTGGGCATGAGTATTTTACTTTGAGAGAGAAGAAAAAAATACTAAACCAAGTAAGAAGTGCTAGTTGTGTCTGAGTGTACCAAAATGATACTGGGCATTGGAGTCTTGTTATTTATCACCTAAAGATGACTTATGGGAATAGAATTCTAAAACAGTGGAAACAGAAAGCCATTTTATGTAAGAGTAAATGTTACAAAACACATTTTTAAACTTATTTTGAAATAATTATATACTTAAATAATTTGCAGAAATACAAGATTTCACCCATCTTCCTCTGATAATGACATTTCTTATAACCATAGTGCATGAACAAAATTGGAAAATTGACATTGGCACAATACTGTTACCTTAATACAGACCTTATTCAGATTTCATTAGTAAGCACATTTTTTTTAATATTAAAACTTTAAAAGGATTTAAAATATATATCCTGTTTATAAGTCTTATTTTTTGTGAATCCATAATAGGCGTATATATTTATGGGTTATGTGATATAGGCACAGAATGAATAATAATTATATCAGGGTAAATGGGGTATCTATCACCTCAAGCATTTATACTTTGTATTACAAACAATATAATTATACTATTTTAGTTATTTTAAAATGTACAATTAAAATTAATTGATCTAATTTCTCATGTGGAGGAAAATATTTAAACTAAATTTAATAATAAGTATATATTTCTGTATTCATTTTCTGAATATGAGTTATAAGATTGTTGGACTTTATCTCTTTTTTCTATGTCTTAAAAGACTTAAGCTGCTGTGTCTAGGTTGTACTTCCCAATGGAGTCAGAACTACTGAGACTAGAACCGCTGGAAGCTAGAATGAGATAGATACATTAGTAACTGGAGCTGTGGGGAAACCGTAGGTTATGTCCTCCAAATCATCTTAGCAGTCACAAGCATGGAACCTAAAATTTATAATAGAAATATGTTTTATATGTGGTCTTGCAAAATAGTCCTCTTTATAAACAAATCTACTTCAGTTTAACAGTGCACATACTGAATATTAAGTCTTAAATGTGAGCAGAGAGCTTCAGAGGAAAATAATTTTTTTCAATAGAATTTGAAAAATAGTGTCAGTATTTGTCAAAATGTGACTCTTTGAATATTCTAATATACTAAGCTTGAAGGAAACCTATAAATCTTTTTGAAATGTCTTTTCCAATTTTTACTGTAGCAAAGTATACAATACTTAATATTCCAGTAGTCTACCAGTAGACTAATTTACACTTAATATGTTCACCACAAAATCTTTTATGACTAGGAGATGGAGAACTTCTTATAAATCTTATACCATAATGCATAACTTAGCAGAATAATTTACATAAGAAAAAATTCAATTCATAGACTAAACAGATATCAAGAATAACATATTACATATTTAAAATTAGAAAGCACATAGACACATTTCAGAGATAATAGCAAAAGCTTTTTAGTGCACAAAGTTAGTAGAAGAAAAACAAGGTAAAACGATAAATTTTTAATATTAAAGAATATTGCTAAGAATACATTGCCTGAGATTGATTTATAAACAAAGTCTTATGCTCACAACCCCTCTATTTTAATGTAAATGTAAAAAGAGAAACGGCAATGAAATAGATAATCATCATATAAGCAATGATTTGCACCTTTGGTACACATCGTAATTGCCTGGGGAGTGATTTTGGAATACAACAGAATAAAATCTGATAAGTGGTAGTCTGAGATAAATCAAATAAAACATTTTTTTTTCTATAACAAACAAAAGGCAAAGTCTGGTATCACTGGTTTCTGTATGGTGTATTTTATCCAGGACTGGCTTATAGATTATTTAAGAGTTAAAAGTATGGTTAAATGGTCACATTTATTTGACTTTAGATACTGTTAAATTTGGCTATATATTTCAAGTAGAGATTCTTATGCATATGGAAATAAAATAATGTACAATGTTGTGATAATTTGATTTCTCTAAATTCCGAGTTCTAGACATGCCAGTGAGCTACAGTGATAGTTGGACTCAAAAGTGGATAATGTAGGGAAAAACATAATGAATTGATTTCTTATATCTTTCTCAGCTAACGGTCCCTTAGCTTACCCTGATTTGCCACCTCTCCCATGACATTTATCAATACTTATGAACATTTTAAAACCTTTCTAGCCATAACTTGGAACCTAAAATGTTTGCCTAGGCATGTACTCCAGGCATAAATACGTTATGATTATGTTATTTGAAGGACCTGGCAGGAGTGGAGCCTACAACGGGAGTAACCAGAGCTGGGGGTGGGTATGTGTTATGATATAAATTCAAAAAATAGTTTTAAAATGTGACTATGTAAAAATAACTTTATTACTTGAACTATTCATCCTGTATAAAAAGTATAGTTCTATGGAAAAAGCATTGATATTGGAGAGTTCTGTTCTTTAATCCGCACTCTGCCACATTTTAGCTAAACATTTTTTCATTGACCTTGGCCAAATTCCTTAACTGTTGAATCTCCTGGGGTGTCTTTGAGAATCTGAAATGCACCTGAGAACAGCCTAACACATGGCAATCAGCAAATGTTCCATTCTCCTATCCCCTGATTATCACACAAGACAATTAATTTTAACCTATACATATTGAGGAGCTATGCATATTGTGGACACTTTGTCAATATTTATTGAATTAATGAAATTGTGGATTATTTTTTTCTGTATTATAAAACTGGTAACTTTTACTCATTTAATAAAAGCTTGCCAGTATGTTTCCAAAGTAAGTTATAAAATGTTGTTTCATTAAACTTTTAAAATTGGATTTTTGTTTTGTTTTTTTTTTTTTTTTTTTTTTTTTTTTTTTTTTTTTTTTTTGTTTTGTTTTGCTTTTTGCCTCATACGGAATAAGTATGGCTCTAGTTCAAGATTCTGGTGTATTCATGATGACCTCTCAAGGTCAATTCTGAATCACAGACGGAAAAGATTGAAATGATAAAGACATGAATACAAGAAATGGAAGCTAACTTGCTTCCATAACTTTTTATGTACCCATTTTTTTTTTTTTTAGCTCAAGCAATTTCGTGTCTTATGTTTACGGATAAAGTTGAAATAAAATTTTCACTTTTTTTCTGTTAAATATTAAGAGTCTCGGGACTAGTTATGCAGCATCTATTTGTTTATTTTTTTTGTCATATAAAAATTGTCTTAAAGACTTTGACTTAATTTCTATACCATAAAGACAAAAGGTACAAGATAATCTCTAACCAATCAGGATCATTTTCTCATATAATTAATGAGCTGAACGTAAAAATAGGTGAATCTACAAAGAAAATGCCCCAGGTACTATGCATTAAAGCATGTTGCTGCTGTATGTGCAAGATGTCGAGGGTATGGCTTCCATAATTATTAACAATTTACTATGTTCCAGTTGTTACTTCAATTGTTAATTCCCTTGTCACTGGATTGGTGCTTTAGTGCATCATTGATTGTGGATATTTGGATAAAATGAATCTTTCGATTTTGTAAAAATAATATTTCAAATTTGTATGCGTCTTTGAAGTTTAAAAAGCACGTTTTACAAAGTAAGAATTAACTGTAAGAGTTGTTACAGATTCAAATTTTACATAGTTTATTTTTTATTCCCTATCTCGATTTGTGAAGAAACAAAAACCTAAACTTTGCTTGGTGGCAAGAACAAGGGGATTAGAACATGAACACACAAGATATTCAGAGCAGTGTGTTTGTAAGGCATGCCTTATTTGAGTTTCAGGTGCTTGCTCATTAAGATGAAATTTTTGTCAGGTTGCGTGTATTGGGAGTTTGCTACCTGAAAATCAATAGTTTGAATTCTCATTGTATTGTTTCGGTAGCTTCTTAACTGATCTCCCCACTGCCTAGCTCTTTGAGCTCATCTCCTAACACTTCCCCTCTCTCCAGCCTTAGTAAATACCCCCACCCACATCTATTAGTGATATCTTTTCATTTTCTCCGACCAAGAGGTGAAGTTTAAGCTCTCACTTTTTGAATGGCACATGACCTTGAAAATTCATGTGGTGGGAAATTCAAAATTCCACCAAATTCTCTCCAAAGTTCACAAAAAAGGGGGGAACTTAAACTTCCATGTTTTGAATTTGGATGGGAATTCAAATGCAAATTTGGTGGGGGTTTAAGTTCCCACCTTTTGAATGCCATATGACCTTGGTAATTTGCTTTGACAAATAGATTGTGGTAAGACTGACATCATGCCATTTCTAGGCTTAGACCTTAAGAGACCTTGAATGCTTCCACTTATTCTCTTGGAACCCTGCTACCAACAGATGATGAAAGACTTATGTTGTACTCACCCCATTCGACAGCTAGCCAATTATCAGACATGTGTAAGGCCATTGTAGAACAACAAATCCCTTAGTCTTGGCTAGGTTTTCTCATAGGTCTGGGTTAGCTGTTGTGGATACTCATATCTTACTTTAACAGATGGTCATTTAATACCTCTGTATTGTTATAATTCCTCTAAGAGGATATAAGAAATCCTGTAGAAGATGTGACATTAATAGACTTTCATAGAGTTTTCTGTAACTCTTTATGTCTCTTGAGGAAGAATCTTTAATAGAAAAAAAGTATTTGTCTCTATATTTTTGTGGTTGAAGATGTGACCTAAACTAGCTACAATGAGGAAAGAACATGTTACTTGACTACTTGATTGAGATATGGTATTTCCTTTAAAAAAGAAAAATGCAATTCTTATTGATACTGTCTTACTGGCATTGTGTACAGTTTGATAGCATTCAGTATTGACTCTTTAGTATCACAGTTCTTGAAAAAGCTTTGATTCCTGTTTTAAAACTACCTATATCTTGAGTGATTTTGAAAGCAAGTGCCAAGAAAAGATGTTCTATTGATGTGTACATGACAGGTGAAATATCACAACTTTCAGAAGACTTCTCTGGTGAATTTAATTCCAAAGATAACCAGAGTGGAGGTGGAAGTAAAAGATGCGATTTGTCGTGTTATTATAAGTGCATAACAAAGGCATGATGTAAGATCTCGTTTATTAGATGGTTTTCCCCAGGATTAACAAAGCTTAGGGATTATGCAAGCAAAAATAAAATATATATAGTCCAAGATAAACAAGCCATATTGAAATGGATGTGTATGACATTAAATATTGTTAAATTTTTCGTGAAATTCTCATTTTCAATATTTTTAACACACATTATTTTAATCGTATGTGTGAAAAAGATAAACATTTATCAAAATCATCAATGATGTAAAATGTCTCATAGGATTTAAAATAATCTAGCCATGTCAGATTAAACAAAACTATTCTGTACCTCTATATCTGGTCAATTCAGATTTTAACCAATAGGGCCCAGGGTATTTTTAGTTTAAATAATATCCTTTTATATTTAAATCATTGATATGAATCTAATGGCAGCTTGTTGAAACATGGACTTAATGCTTGACTTTCACAGACAAGTAACACATTTTTTTACTGTAGAATTTTATCTGAACAATACAAGATCAATCCTCATATATAAGGTATAAATAAATCAGGGGATTGTATTATATACTTATAACACATTTTCGTATATTAAAATTTTATGACGTTCAAAAGATTTTATTTTCTTAAAGATTATTTTTAGAGCAGTTTCAGGTTCCCAACAAAGTTGAGAAGAAGGAACAGGGATTTCTTTTATACCCCTGACCCTTACATATGCATAGCCTCTCGCATCATCAACATCCCCCACCAAAGTGATTCTTTTGTTACAATGGATGAGCTTATGGTGTTGACACATCATTATCACCTAAAGTCCATAGTTTTCACTAGAATTCACTCTTGGTATGTTATACATTCTATGGATTTGGACAAATATGTTAACCATTACAGTATCATATGTATTTTCTCTGCCTTAAAAATCATCTGTACTTCTCCTAATCATTTTTTCATCTGCCTAACCCCTAGCAAACACTGATATTTTCCTGTCTCTACAGGTGTGCCTTTTCCAGAATGCCGAATAGTTGGAATCATGCAGTATGTAGCCTATTCACATTGGCTTCTGTAACTTATTGATATGCATTTCAGTTTCCTCCAGGACTTTATATGACTTGAGAGCTGATTTCTGTTTAGTACCCAATAATATTCCATTGTCTGGATGTACCACCATTTATCCATTCACCTACTGAAAGACATCTTGATTGCGTCTGAGGTTTTGCAATTATGAATAAAGGTGCTATAAACATTCATGGGCAGGTTTTTATGTTGAAATACAGTTTCAACTTCTTTGGGTAAATTCTAAGGAGTGTGACTACTGAGTTATATGGTAAGAGCATGTTCAGTTTTTTTTTTTTTTTTTTTCCTTTTTTTTTTTTTTTTTTTAAAAATGCCAAACTGTCTTTTAGTGTAGCTGTACTATTTTGCATTCCAACCTATAATGAAGAAAAGTTCCTGTTGCTTCATATCCTTGCCAACATTTAGTGTTGTCAGTGTTCTAAATTTTGGCTAATAGGTGTGTAGTGATATCTCATTGTTGTTAAGATTTCATTTTTAGTTCATAAAAATCATACAGCATTGGAAGGAATGTTAGAAAACATCTGGTTAAAATCACCACTTAATGTATGAACTTATTCTGCAATATTTCATTTTAAACAATCATCTCATCCAGAATCCATTTAAGACCATTGTGGAATGCTTCTTGTCGTGAGATGCAGAAAAGCTGTATGCTACCAAACATCAGAGAGCCCCAGGGCTCAGTCATCTTTTGGACATCTTTTCTTTGTACACTCACTGCCTTGGAGATCTCGTCCAGTATGATGGCTTTAAATACCATTTTTATGCCGACAATTCCTGAATTTTCATCACCAACCTGGACTTCTCCTCTGAACTCCAGACTCATGTATCAATCTGCTTAGTTGATATCTTCACTTTTTGTCATTTATGGGTATGTCACACTTAGCAACCCCAAACAGATTCCTTACTTTTTCTCTCACACCTGACCCTTCACATTCTTCCTCAGTAGTAATTTCATCCTTTCGGATACTCGGGCTATAACCTCATTCTTCTTAACTCTTCTTTTTCATACACTCTAATCTATCAGCAAATTCTTTCAACTCTTCCTTAAAAAGAAGAGTTGAATGGGCCAAAATTGGTCTACTTCTCACCACACCTGCTGTATCTTGGTTCAATGCCCCTTATCTCTCATCTGTTTTATTTCAATAATGTTCTTCCTGTTTGCTCTGCTCCCTCCCTTGCTCTCTTTAACTGTTTTATTCTGAATATGGCAGCCAGTGTGATTCCTTAACTTACCAATTGTATCCTTTTCTCTATTCAGCCTTATCTCTCTCAGAATAAAATCCGAAGTCCCTACAGTTGCTCACAAGGTCCTCATGCATAAACATCTAGCTCCCCAATGCCTCTTAGTATATCTCTTAGTGTTTTCCCCTTGTTTGCTCAACTCCAGGGCACAAGGCTCTTCTGTTACATCAGACACACTCCATCCCACATCAGTGCCTTGCACTAGCTCTTCCCTTTGCCTGGAATGCTTTCCACACAGCTACCTCATGGTTCATTCCCGCTCCTTTCCCTGCCCCAGTCAGCTCCTTCAGGTCTTTTCTCAAACACCACTGCTTAGTAAGACCTTCTCTGGCCACGTGTTTAAACTTGCAACCTACTTCTTAGCTCTTTTCACCATCGATTTATTATATATATGTAAATAATTTCTTAATGTCTGTCTCCCTTCATTTCAAGTGTCACCTCCATGAGGAGAGAGTTTTGTCCTTTTTGTTCACTATTATATGCTGCGTGCCTAGAAAAGTGCCCTGCATTATATACACCATAGAATACTATCCAGCCATAAAAAAGAATGAGTTCACGTCCTTTGCAGGGACATGGAAGAAGCTGGAAACCATCATTCTCAGCAAACTAACACAGGAACAGAAAACCAAACACCACTTATTCTCACTGATAATTAGGAGTTGAACAATGAAAACATATGGACACAGGGAAAGCAACATCACACACTGGGGCCTGTCAGGGGGTGGGGGTCAAGGGGAGGGAGAGCATTAGGACAAATACCTAATTCATGCAGGGCTTAAAACCTAGATGACGGGTTGATAAATGCAGCAAACCACCATGGCACATGTATACCTATGTAACAAACCTGCACGTTCTGCACGTGTATCCCAGAACTTAAAGGAAATTAAAAAATTAAAATTAAAAAGTGCCCTGCCTAATAAGAATTGATTGACAGAATGAATTATTTTTCATACATTTTAAATATTAGGGAACTCTGTACTTGTAGGGTTTTTTTCTTAACTGTGTATTTTAAAGGAGAGAAAGCAATCAACAATTTCTTTGTTTTTAATTTGAGTTTTCTATATTTAACAGATTCACCTTTTTATTTTTTCCCTCAGTGAACTCGTTTATTAAAAAGAAATCTGTCACTAGCCAAAATCTGTCTACCCTTTAGCTACTCAGCAATATTGGTGCATAATCATGGGTTCTTGGTATGCTTCCAACTTTGGTTTGACCTTTATAGATTAGTTCTGAATTAGGGACCACTGCTGGGTGAGAAGGTGTAGGATGAAGACAGATATTCCAACACAATCTGTAATAATTAGAAGGATGAAGACAACAAGGAAGGGAGACTATTTTCAGTGCTTCAGGCCTCATTTTTATAACTGCTGACACAAGGCTGCTATTAAAATAGTCACATTTCCTCAAATATTGGACTTTCAGATGCAAACGGAGCAGTCAGATAGTTCTGTGAACATGACCTAATTTTAAGAGCTAGGTGTTATATGTGCTTTCAGTCTGAGTCTGCAAACCTTTAGACCTCTGATTCTTTCAGCCCTAAGCTGATAGTATTATTGTCTAAAACTTAGCACTTTTCTCTGTAAACTTCATCATTTTGCATTTTGTAAAATCCTTTATACGTACTTATATAGAGCTTGGAGTTTTACTATCCTAGGGAGGAGGAATAGAAGGCAATTCAAAAAAAAAAAAAAAGCGCCCTATATTCAAAGCACGTTTAAAAAATACTGCTGAAAAGGGGAAAAATCACCATTGTTCTGTTGGCTTAACGTGTTGGAAGTATCTCAAAGAAGTACAATTGAATTAATTATATTTTCATCTTTTTGTACCCATTCAAGTCTGAGAAAATACACTTCACTGTAGTTTTACCTTCTGGATTACATGAGAAACTGCAAGATTATCAAGATGTCTTAGACATTTCTATTGGGATAACATGACTTTTTTACTAAGAACTTCTGTGGGTCTGATGTTCTTCCTCCTAGAAAATCATATGAAAGATACTTCAAAAGTGCCAGGTACCCACTTTTATCTTATTTTTTAATTCTGATTTTTAAAGACATTTTACTACTTAAAGTGACATTTTAAAAGTGTATTAAACATAAATATGACTCTGACTTCACAAATTAGTCAATATTTCTAAGAACACCTAATTAAACAACTTGGGTTGTGTCTTACCAGGGTGCATAGATGTAACCAACCCAAGCCAGCCCTTTTGACAATTTGCAATGTCAAAGCAAAATGGAACTCTCATCTTATACTTACATTAGTACATAGGTGGTCTTTCTTGCTCACCTTTTTCCCCTTTTTAAAAAACCATAGCGTAAGTGAGTAAAACATCTTATATACTGCATATTAGACACATACACTTCTGTTTATCTTTGCCCCTGTCCTATGAATCTTCATTTTGATTATTTGAGCAGTATTGCTATGTTGCACTATTGGCTTTATTCAGCTAATGCCAGTACTCCTTTATTGGACTATGATCTTAAAACTACTATGTGCTTATGTGTACTAAAGGTAGTTACTGTCTGCAAACAAGGAATACATTTGACAGGACTGATTAATTAGGATGATTTTCTGTTTTGTGGTGATTTGAAATCTTTTGTTAATTTTAGCTTTGCTAATTTTAGCTGAATTTTCTGTAGTAATTTTTATTTATCTGTAAGTATTTGATTTCTGCAAATTGGAGGTAAAACTACTCATGTTTGTTTACCCAATTAGAGCTCATATTTTTATTAAAATAGTGTAGTTAATGCTTATAAAAGCATAGTGACTGACTGAATGCATTGTAATGTTCATGAAAATGCCCTTTCACATTTCCTACTGCTAGAAACACAACTGACTACTGGCTCCAGATGCTGCTTTCTGGATCCATCACAGCTGTGGTATTGAGGCCACTCTTCTTAGGAGCTGCTTCTAGTCAGTGATAGAGTACAGCAGGGGTGCTAAAACGGGCCTGTTCCTGAGAGATGTGGGACTTCACTGATGGCAATGTGGGCTCAAGATTCCACATCCACTTGGCTGAGACTTTCTTACACTGTACTACAGTGTAAGGCTTGTTTTCCTTCCTCTCTCTCCTCCCCCTGTTCTTCAAGGAGGTTAGACCTACATTGAGGTGAGATCAGTCTCTTCTCTTAGCCTCCTCTGGCTTCCTCCTTTCATAGGTTTTCTTTCATAGGTGTTTCTCTCTGACCTTGCCTCTGACAACTCTTGGGTTTGTCTAATCTTACCTTTGTGTCTGCTTCTCTAGGAGGAGAACCTGGATTACCACATGCAAAAAAGATGCTTTTGTCCAAATAATTACATGTTTGAGCCCTTTATTCATATTTGGTCACAAATTTTAAAGCCTGATCTATAGTCTTAAACTTGTATAACCCTACAGTTTTTTTTTTTTTTAAAGAAGCTGTTAAATAAGTCTGAATATTCTCTTCATTTATGCTGTTGAACCTAGTATTCACTTCCCTTCAATTTGAACTCCGCCAACCAGCACAGAAAAGTATAGTCTCTTCTGCATCTGCCAGTCAAAGGTAGTTTGTTTACCCCATTTGGCAAATCAAGACAACTTGATGACTCTATACTAGGTCCCCTACAATGTTGATGTGTCAGAAAACACTTTCACAGGCTACTAGATCCTATTATGCAATTTTGTAACAGAGGCTTAGGCTGGAGTTAAGGACTCACACTTGCCTCAGAAGACTTGACACCCTGCTATTTAGAATGAGTGGTGCTTTGTTTTGTTGTGCCTGTTATTCAGGATCAAGGCAATGAGACATTTACCACCCCACCGCATATCATTTTGGCATATATCCTTGTGAAAGTTTGTAGGAGGCAGTAGTTATTAACTCCTTAACTGCATACATATTTTGTAAAAATAGAAATTTTACTGGTGGATAGCCTCCCAGAGCTGTTACAGTGATGCATTAATAATCATTTCTAACACATGGATACTAATACAAATTATTTTGGAGCTTTGGCAGTTAAGTAGTACCTAAACCTTGGTGAAAATTCCTTTCTCATGAAAGCATTATGGGCATACTGACAGCTTGCTCCATACATTCACAATTAATATTCCAATTTTATTAAAAACATCTGAGAATGCTGATTTAATAATGTCAACTTTAAATCTGGGGAATCTCTGAGCATGAAATGGTACAGTAGTTGCTGTTGAAGGAGCAGCTGAAGGTCAGCCTCAGAGGTGCATTAATTCTTCCAACATTAACTCTTGTAAAAATGACACTTTACTGTTATTAAGTAGAGGTTCTTAAAAGGCCCATTAACTCTGGTGGCTACAAAGTGGCACATCAATTATAAATTTGTTTTATGTAAATGGCACCCCGAAATGACACCATCAACATATTGCTTTGTACCTAGGATCAAAATAGTCAAAGCCATTGTTTGAAAATGTATTTGCTTGATTTCTCAGACAGAATCTGGGGATAGCTGAGCAGTCATAGCTCATGCATTGAAGACAAATTGCCTCAGTGAAATTTCTATTACGGTTTAAGAAAATTATCTTCCTGAATTCGACACACTGAGGTGGCTGGGAATGTCGTTATCCAGCAACAGCTGCTTAAAATGGCAATGGGAGATCTGTGGTAACTTTGTTCTACTCAGTTGTTACACATGACCTTTGGAATTGCCACAGATACGTTATAGCAGAGAACAGGACCACACAAAAGGATTTTCAGTGAAGCACTAAGTAAAATTTGAAATGAAGCTAAATTTAAGAAGTGAATGATAGTAGACCTTTTGCAAAGAAAACCCAGAGATTTAAAAACAGACAATAGCATGACAATTTATAAAAATGCAGCTATTAAAACAATGTGATGTATAGTCTTCACAGTTGCTTAAAATATTTTATTCCCAGGACAACCCAATCCATAACTGTTTTTTTTTTCCTTAATGTTAGATGCTGATATCTGCAATGCAGTGACTTAAATTGGAAGATTATAACAAATTTCTGTATTTTATGGTATACTGTCTATTGTCTCACAGCAGCTTTGATTCACTTCCATATTAACCTTGATAATTTGCTTCTTTCAACATTCAGGATCAAAACTACTTAATATGATTAAGTTGGCAAAGCCTGCATTTTGGCATTTTACCCCACTCTACATTTTCTTGATACTGCTTTTTCTACCCTCTTAATTTTTACATATGAACATAACTCATGTGCATCAATGTAAGCCAGTGTGTTATTTGCCAAGAGATATTCTGCATGAGGTCTCAAATAAGATATTGAAAGAATGAAAGGCATTTTCTTGTTGGACTTGCAGTCATCAAAATCCACAGAAGGGGTAAATTACAGCCAAAGCTTCCCAGGGCAATGGTTAAGCATGCAGAATTGGTGCCTGAATGCTTGCCTTCAGATATTGGCTGTATGATTTGGGGCAAGTTCCTTAATCTCTTTGTGCTTCCTTTTTTTTTTTACTTGTAAAAAGTGATGTATAAATAGCATTTAGCACAATCCATCTAGTACACTGAGAACTCTTTATTATTATAGGCTTCTGAATATCCTGATATAGTTAGACATAAATGCACATCAATCATAAAACAGTGCTTGGCACATAGGAAGTGCTCAATAAATAACTGCTACCACTAAAAATAGAGGCAGGGGATTGATCTAGATTTTCTAAATCCTTGAAGTTCTAACAGTTTTGTATAGGGTGAGGTGGAATGAGTAGGGCAGTTTGGAAAAGAGAAAACAAAATTATGAATGCAGAATGTCTACAGCAATTTCAATACAATTGCATAAAATAAATAAATTATAAATATAAATGCCTGCAGTTTCCATGGGGAAAACTCAGGCTAGTGAAGTAGCCCTAAAATCTACGTGTCATTGGCGTCCCAATAAATATACCCTAGAAAAGGAATTTTTCCAACTCCATTGAAGTTATCTACCTCTCTTATGAATTAAGTGTAGACACATTGGGAGGATCAGGGCCAAGGTTAATAAGCAAAGATTTAGGACCAAGCTTTTATACCTTTTTATCCTGCTCCCCATCACGACCCCTTCAGCACACGCACACACACATACAACTCATGCTTCTAACAAAAATATGTTGTTACAGTATAGAGTCTCAGTAAAGATTTGTTAAATAAAGGCAGCCATAATGTATGTTTGTTAGCCTATATTAGTGCAATGAAATAAGGTAGGGCTACTTTATAACCAAAATGAGGAAAATAAAGAGTAACAAAAATAATGCCAAATCAAATGTGATTTATTTGTTTATCCAGGAATCATTTATCAACTACCTACAGATATACAGATTATTAAGATAGGGTAGCTGACTTCAGGAAGTTTATAACTTAGAAGGAATTATAAGATGTATAAAAGTTCAAATGTGGTTAAGGACTGTCATAGAAACTCTGTAAGATGAGAATGTTTAATTTTACTGACTGTGGTTATGAGGAAAGTTTTAAAGCGAAGGTACAATTTGATAATATCATAGTGAGGTTTTCATTGAGTACATAATAGAAGGGCATGAACAGAAGATATAGAAATATGAAACATAGAGGAACACTCAGAGAACTCTAAATATTTTGAAATAAGTAAATCATTGGGCTTTCCCAGAAGTATTGCAAGAGATGCAGTCAGAGCAGAGTCTGATTATATACCTTACTAAGGAGTACTGATTTTCTAGATTGAGTGGTGTGAAACCAGAAACATAAAGGCAATTTAATTGGATGTGCATCTTGGGAAGATCACACTAGGAGTATAGAGATGAGGACTAGAGGAAAAAAGACAAATTGAGAAAACACCATCATGTCAGGTGAGAGAAACTGAGTAGTAGCAATGGAAATGGGGGATGAGGAATGCATAAAAAAGAGGAAGAATAAACAGGATTTGATCATCAATTGGATTTCAGGATGAAAGAGAGAAAGGATTCTAAGATACCCCTAAGTTTTCTGGTTTAGGGAATATAGATGTGAAATTTAGGTTTGATTATGCTATATTTAAGGAACCTGTGGGATGTCTAGGCATAGATATCAGAGTTGGAGGGGATATGGCTACAAATAAATATTTCAGCAAATAATTTGTAGGTAAAACCATTGGAATGCATGTGATGACACACCAATAATGTGTGGAGTGGGAAGAGGCCAAATGCAGAATCCTAGGAATCCAATTTAAAGAGCAGGAACAATTGGGGCAGGGGGAAGGGAGAGAAAGAGAGAAATAGAATTGTTAGGAAAGTAAAACAAAACTCAGGATAAGACAGCCGTATTATGGAAATCAAAGATAGAGTTGTGCTACGGAGAGATTAAATAAAATGAGGTCATCAGTGAGCTTGACAAGACCAGTTCCCGGGAACAGAATGCACACAAATCTGATGATTATTCTTGAAGAGGGACAGACAGGAGGAACTGGAGTCCGCAAGTGTAAATGGTTCTATCAAGCAAATGAATGAAGTTGTCTCAGATCCTCTTATCTTGTAGTGTTGTGCGTAGCATATTTGACATGCACAGTGTATCTTTTTTTTTTTTTTGAGACAGGGTCTCACTCTGCCACCCAGGCTAGAGTACAGTGGCACGATCTCGGCTCACTGCAACCTCCACCTCCGTCTTATCCTCCCAAGTTGCTGGGATTACAGGTGTGCACCATCATGCCTGGCTAGTTTTTGTATTTTTACTAGAGACAGAGTTTTGCCATATTGGCTAGTCTGGTCTCAAACTCCTGACCTCAAGTGATCCACCTGCCTCAGCCTCCCAAAGTGCCAGGATTACAGGCGTGAGCCACTGTACCCTGCCCAGTGTATTATTTTTAATTACTTCCTTCCTCTCTGCAATGTTAGTTTTGGTAATAATGATAAAACAAGTGCTAATAGTGGCCAGAAAAGAAAAAAATGATCATATAATCATTCCAAGAAAATAAATTGTGAATTAATTAAATATTACAGTACAACAAAGAAGGCAGAAGTAATAGAATAATGCCTTTTATTTTTCCTTTAAATTTACTTTTAATTTCTGTGGGTACATAATAGATTAATATATTTATGGGGTACATGAGATGTTGGAATAATACATGTTAGTTTCATTAATATGTTTTCTTAATAAAGACACAAACCTTATACCCACTTATTGATCTGTTACAGTCATTTCTAGTTATTTCTAGTTTCAGTTTTATTATAGTTCATTATAATGCATTTACTTCTAGTGCACTATAGTTCCTAGTGTAGAGCCTTAACTCCTACAAAGTTGCCAATGACTTTGACTGGAGAGCCCTTTTTATTAAGTTTGATTTTGAAAAGCTTCTTTCACCTGAGTAAGCAGATATACAAATAGTAAAAGCCTTAATTATAAGGTAAGATTGGAAGAGATTTAAAAAAATCCTGCTCTGCAATAAATTCTGGAAGTTGCAATACAGTCCATATATTTGTTTCTATGGGATAAATTCTAGGGGTTTTCAAATGTCTCTATTTCAAAAAAATAACACAAAATCTCCAAGTGGTCACATAAATTTGTTAGCAGTGAAGGAACTCAAGTTCTGCTTCTTGGTCTTCATAAACATAGTGAGATTGTTCATTTTAAATCTACCTTTAAAAGCGAAATTATGTAATATCCATGGTTTGGAGACAGCAGCTGCATCCAAAGAGACCTTTAATGACTTTGACTGTGAGACATTAGGAACTCCTCTTGAAATAAACCTATGTAGGCAAACCTGTGTTTGGGTTAGAATATGTAACAGAGTCTTCCAGATAAACTTTCAGGTAGAATTCAATGTTTACTCAAGGATAGGTCATAAAAATGAGTTGATTTGAAACTTATACAAATGTTGCTAAAACTCAATGGGAACCACAGCAGTTGCTTAAAACTTGGAAAAAAAGTTTTTTGAAGAGGGATATTTTAACACAGATACACTTTGTTTTGTTGTGCTCTGCTTTATTGTACTTTGCAGACACTGTAGTTTTAACAAATTGAAGGTTTGGCAATCCTGTTATACATTGTCAATTGATGCCAGTTTTTAAACAGCATTTGCTCATTTTATGTCACATTTTGTTAACTCTTACAGTATTTCATACTTTTTCATTATTTTTATGCCTTTAATGGTTATCTGTGATCAGTAATCTTTGATGTTATTATTGAAATTATTTTGGGGCACCACAAACTGTGCCCACATAGGAACTTAATAAATGTGTGTGTTCTGAGTAGTCTACCGACTAACCACTCCCCAATCTTTCTCCCTCTTCTTGAGCCTCCCTCATCCCTGAGACACAATAATACTGGAATTAAGCCAACGAATAATCCCACAACGTCCTCTATGTGTTCAAGTGAAAGAAATAGTAACAGGTCTCTCACTTTAAATCAAAAGCTAGAAATGATGAAGCTTAGTGAAGAAGGCATGGTGAAAGCTGAGATATGGTGAAATCTAGGCCTCTTTTGCCAAACAGTTAGCCAAGTTGTGAATGCAAAAGGAAAGTGCTCAGAAGAAATTAAAAGTGCTACTCCAGTGAACACACAGATGTTAAGAAAGCAAAACAGCCTTATTGATGATATGGAGAAAACTTGAATGTTCTGGATAGAACATCAAACCAGCTACAACATTCCCTTAAGCCAAAGCCTAATCCAGAGTAAAATCCTAACTCTGCAATTCTATGAAGTGAGGAAGCTGCAGAAGAAAAGTATAAAGGTAGCAGATGTTAGTTCATGAGGTTTAAGGAAAAAAGCTGTCTTTATAACCAAAGTGTGAGGTGAAGCAGCAAGAGCTGTTGTAGAAGCTGCAGCAAGTTATCCAGATCTAGGTAAAATTATTGATGAAAGTGGCTACACTAAACAATAGATTTTTGGTGTCTACAAAGCAGCCCTCTATTGGAAGAATATGCCCTGTAGAACTTTCATAGCTAGAGAGGAGAAGTCAGTGCCTGGCTTCAAAGCTTCAAAGGGCAGGCTGCCTTTCTGGTCAGGTGCTAATGCAGCTGGTGATTTTAAGTGGAAGCAAATGGTCATTTACCATTCTGAAAGTCCTAGGGCCTTTAAGAATTATGCTAAATCTGTTCTGCTCATGCTCTATACATAGAAGAACAAAGCCTAGATGACAGCACATCTGATTACAGTATGGCTTGCTAAGTATTTTACATCCATTTTTGAGAACTATTGCTCAGAAAAAGAGATTTCTTTCAAAATATTACTGCTTATTGACAATGTACCTGGTCACTCAAGTGCTCCCATGGTGATGTACAAGGAGAATTATATTGTTTTCATGCTTACTAACACAATATCCATTCTGGGGCCCATGGATAAAGGAGTTATTTTTCAAGTGTTGTTATTTAAGAAATACATTTCATAAGTCTAGAGCTGCTATAGATAGTTATTCCTGTGATGGATCTAAGCAAAGTAAACTGAAAACCTTCTAGAAAGGATTTACCATTCTAGATGCCATTAAAAACATCTGTGATTCATGAGAGGAGGTCAAAATACTCACATTATCAGGAGTTTGGAAGAAATTGATTCCAACTTTTGCAGATGATTTTGAAGTCTTAAAACTCAGTGGATTAAGTAACTGTAGATGTGTTGAAAATAGCTAAAGATCTAGAATGAGAATTGAAGCCTGAAGATATGACTGAATTGTTGCAATATCATGGTAAAATTTTAACAAATAAGGAGTCATCTCTTACAGATGAGCAATGAAAGTGGTTTCTTATGACAAAATCTATTCCTGATGAGGACGCTATAAACATTGTTGAAACGACAACAAAAGATTCAGAATATTACATAGATTTACTTGATTAGGCAGTGACAGAGTTGTAGAGGATTGACTCCAAATTTTAAAGAAGTTCTATGGATAAAATCTTATCAAACAGCATTTTATGCTGCAGAAAAATCCTTCATAAAAGGAGACTTCATTGTTGTCTTATTTTAAGAAATTCCCAATCACCCCAACATTCAGTAACCACCACCATAATCAGTCAGCAGCCACCAACATTGAGGCAAGACCCTCCACCAGCAAAAAGATTAAGATTTGTGAAAGGCTCAGATGATCATTAACATTTTTAGCAAAAAAAAAAAAAAAAAAAAAGGTGCTTTTAAAATTAAGTAATATACATTGTTTTCAGACACAGTGTTATTGCACACTTAATAGACTATAATATAGCATACACATGACATTTATATGCACTGAGGAACCAAAAAAATCTGTGCAACTTTGAGATATTTGTTTTATTGCACTGGTCTGGAACTGAATCTGCAATATCTCCAAGGTATGGTTGTATTATTTAGAACTGCCAGCTCATGGTGATAAAAGAAAGCAGATTGACTTGAAGTGAATTTTATTATTATTTTTAAAAATTATCTGCAGAAAAAAATATTTTTTTATTGTCTCCTCCCTATGCCTGGTCTTTGGAACTGTACTGTATTGTTGGGGGGGAAAAAGCCTCTTTTTAAGTGATTAACATTCTTTTTCAAAGTTAAACTTTGATCACATTTAAATGATAAATATGTTAAGGATCACCTACTTCTTAAAATATTGAATGATTTCAAACATACGTGTCCTCTTTACCAAGATTACTTACCCATGTTTTCAAATTCTTCTAGAAAAACAGTGAATCATTCTGTAAAGGGTAGACAGTGTACTTTATAGATTAGGTTTTATTTCATATGCCATTTATAGTACACAGAAAGCTATTTTTAACCATACAGCAAAAGTTAAGCGTACGTGCAGGTATAATATGCAATGATGGTCTCCTACAGAAAAGATTTTTGCTTTTTAAAAGATATTTTTCAGAATCTCTCCTTACATAGCATTTATCTTTGTTTACTTAAGATAATTGTTGTAATAAAACTTTGAAATAGATTGTGGTATCTGTATTTTTAAATCTTTTAATTTTTCCATTGAGTACCACTCTATGGAACAATTATTATTGATATACAGTAATATATAGTTAAATAATATTGACATACAAAATTATTGATATACAGCAATAATATTTATTAATATTGTATATTAATTATATATTGATATACAATGTATTGTATATTAATTATATATTGATATACAATGATGATCTCTTACAAAAAAGACTTTAGTCATTTAAAAGATATATTTCAAAATCTCTGCTTGCTTAATATCCATCTTTGTTTACTTAAGATCATTGTTATAATATAAATTTGAAATAAGTTATGGTATTTTTGTTTTTAAATCATTTAATTAAATCATTTTCCATTGAGGGTACCACTCATGTCATATTATTAATATTTGTGTGTGTTTCTTTTAAAGAATTATCCAGAAGCAGACTTAATTGTTGTCTTATTTTAAGAAATTGCTGATACTAGCTAGATACTTACATAAATTGCTTTGACTAAACTATAATTACCCTGTCGCTGTTTTCTAGTCAATTGTAGTACAGAAAAAACAATTCAAAGTATTAATATCAAGGCGAAAAGCATGGGTTCTCATAGGAGATTATCAAACTAAAATTCCATATGTGCTACTAATCAAGTTAATTAATTCCTATGCCTAATTCTCTTCATCTGTCAAAGGGGGCTAATACTACATAGCTTATTATTTTGTTTTGAGGGTTAAGAATAAAACACATGGAAAGTTCTTATAATAATATCTAGCATATTGTAAGCACTCAACATGTGTAAGTTATTTTAGGAGATAATATATAATGCTAATTATGTATTTTTTTTTTTTCTGAGTTGGAGTTTTTGCTCTTGTTGCCCAGGCTGGAGTGCAGTGGTGCAATCTGGGCTCACTGCAACGTCTGCCTACCAGGTTCAAGCAATTTTCCTGCCTCAGCTTCCGAGTAGCTGGGATTACAGGCATATGCCACCATGCCCGGCTATGTTTTTGTATTTTTAGTAGAGATGGGGTTTCACTATGTTGGCCAGGCTGGTCTTAAACTCCTGACCTCAGGTGATCTGCCTCCCTCAGCCTCCCAAAGTATTGCGATTACAGGCATGAGCCACCGCACCATGCCTGGCCTATTTCCTTTTCTTTACTTGTGTTGTGAAGTGAGAAATGCCTCACATTTAGCCAAGTTGTCCCTAGGATTTTACTAATCTAATAATTTTTTTGATTGAGCAAGGCATTCTGAAAGTGAAATCTAGATATACTTTAAGCCAATATCACTTTAAACATTTTCATTAGCCACATTTTTTACAGTGTAAGAGACTATCATAATATATAAATTATTATATTTTATTGTTCCCTGTTGTAAACATTTATTTAATAAATCTATGTGTAAGATTTTTTTTCCCAATAATACTGCTGAATAAATAGGTTTCATCCAAGCACAGTGTTAACTAGATAAGGAACCAACCCACCCTATTTTAACAGCAGCATTAATATTTTTCCTTAAGAAAACAAGACAGCCACTTATGGTATAACTAAGTAAGCTAAGAATGTCAAAAGGGTGCTCAATATGTCTTTCTTCAACATAAAAAGTGACAACAATCGATCAGTCTGACTTTCACAAAAGGATCCCTAGGAGAGAACAGCATACTGATGATAGTAAGGTCAGGAAGCCTATTTAGTTGTTTTTATTCTGTAGCTCTCTGACTGTCCCAGTAGTTACAAACCAGCATGTTTGACATGTAGCTAATATTCAAGATGAATGCAACACACAAAAAGAGGGCAAAACATGGTGGGACCAATAAAGAGAGATTATTTCTTATTATAAAGGCATTAACACTTTTTTCAAGATGGGAGACTTGGAGTTTTGAGCTGAAAATGAAGGCATTTAAAGCGGAAAACTCAGATTGTAAGGGTTGGCTGAAAGAACACTTCAGTTTACAATGAGAAATGCATCCTGTAATGAACTACAGTGGACTCTAAAATGAAATTGCTAGAAGCTACATAAGAAATAGAAAAAAAACAAAACAAAAAAAGAAACACAATGAAGAGCATCACAACTTACAGCATCCCTAAAGGCGACTGAGGGTTGACCCCATTACTTTCATTGAGCAATTTGTTCTGTCTCTCCCCACACACACCCTCACTAGGACTTCTAAAACAGAAAGATGTACAACATCCCTTAGCCCTTTATACTATCTCAAAAAGGTCCCCAAACTTTGTTTACTAAGATTTTAGAACTTTATCTTTTACTTTTTTTAGTATTTATTTAATTTTCTATTTTTTTGACCTACATCTTGGAATAATATACTTAGAGGACATTTTTCTGAATACAAGTTGTTAGAAATGACTTGGCAAAGGTTGGTACAATTCAATGTCCTGCAGCAATAGAATTAATGAGGAGTTTTTTTTTTTTTTAAAGAAACACAGATTAATTTTTTGATGATTTTGAAATATAAATGCTAAGAAGAAAATTTGAAGAAATAATTTTAGATAATTTATATCTAAAGTGTTACAAGTATTTTATGAAACACTAGCTGTCAGATTAGTCAATAGCTTTGGTTTTTACCTTCAACAGATATTCTTTAAAACATTCATATAACTTATTGTGTGCTTATTTATATCTTTATGTAATCCTTATGTGAATACCCATGGGGACTATTGTATAATGCTATTATCGTTAGCAACATTTATGCCTTGTTTCTCAAGTCTTTTACTGTACTAGTAATTTTTTCCTTGCAGAAAAATTTCAGTTGGATCCTGATTTATGAGCAGATATAACAAACAGCATGAGAGTCCTAGAGAATATCATGTAATCTTCAGTTGTGCAATATGATGATTAAATTGGGCAGAGAAAAGAGTTCCAGTTATGTGAAAAGTGTTTACCATGTTAATGAATCTGTGCCAAAACATTCATAGAGGCTCAACTTCAGGCCACTCCCTGTGTTAAGTGCTGGGGCTAAGATGTGTAAGGGAGACACTTGTCACTGGATAGGACAGGCTCCAGTGGGACCAGGTACATTGCAGGAGAAATGCATTACTTTGCCCAAGAGCTTATTAAGACTTTGAAAAGAAATGCTTTCATTATAGTATTTGATGTTTTATACCTTTAAGTGTCCTGGCTAACTTTGAAGATTTTATAGAAAAGCCAAAATTTGGAAACTGATACCTAATATTTAGAGACAACTGACTATGCTCTGTTTCTCGCTGTGATAATACTAAAAGCAATCAACCAAGTATTTATTTAACTAACTAGCTCATGGGAAATTATGCCAATTTTTTTTTTTTTTTTTTTTTTTTTTTTGAGATGGAATCTCAATCTGTCTCTCCCAGGCTGGAGTGCAGTGGGAATCATCTAGGTTCACTGCAAGCTCTGCCTCTCAGGTTCAAGCGATTCTCCTGCTTCAGCTTCCCGAGTAACTGGGAATCACAGGCACATACCACCATGCCTGGCTAATTTTTGGATTTTTAGTAGAGATGGGGTTTCACCATGTTGGCCAGGCTGGTCTCGAACTCACTAGCTCAGGTGATCTGCCCTTCTTGGCCTCCCAGAGTGCTGGAATTACAGATGTACGCCACCACACTGGGTCTCAAACTTTGTATTATTAAACTGGGGACCTGCAAACTTTTTATACAAAGAGCTAGATAGAAAATATGCTTGTCTTTGCAGACCACATAGTATCTCTTGCAACTACTCAGCTCTACCTTTGTAGCATGAAAGCAGTAATAGACAATATGTTAAAAAAAAAAAAATGAGTGTGGTTGTTTTCCAATAAGTCTTGATTTACAGAAACAGATGCTTGGACTGATTTGGCCTACAGGTCTTTTTTTTTTTTTTTTTTTAATCGGTCCTTGAATTAAGTAAAGAAATTGACAGATTTCCTGCTAGAAAAGGGTTTGTTACAAGGATTATGTGATTTAATATATGTGAGATATTTAGAGCCATGTCTGCCGGTAGGAAATGCTGTAAATGTGTTATTTATTATAATAACTGTTAGAGAAATGTAGGAAAAAACACATCTTGACCGTTTCTAGGAATTAGATTTTGAATATAATATATCTTGAATATATATTTCTTTAAAACTTAGATTAGTGACTACTACTATGCTTAGATTTCAATTTATCAGCCAACCAAAAATACTGTGAAGGATTTTGTGGTTGAAAACCTTCAGTGATTGAGTGTTTCAATTGCATGTTGGATATATAATGGTTGTCTCTAATAATAGATATGAATAGATTCAATACTATTTTATGCTTTTTCATTTGCCATTCATGTATTAAACTTCTAACCATTTCCATAAAGTTGGCTCATTCAACTGATAAACATTAAACTGAAAACCAGTGTTTAATTCAACTGATAAACATTGGTTTTCTGTTTATACTCCTGCCTTATTTATTTTTTACATATGATAGATAAATAGAGTTGTTTCTGAGCAAGAAAGACAATCGAATACCAGTGTTCTGAAATATTCGTTTCCCACAAAGAAATGCTCATCACAGCTCTACTACATACGCTATATACATATACATTATTTTTGATTTTACCCGAATTTTAGAAATATCCAAAACCTAAAATATTCCAGTTTGGGACCATTATATTCTACTGGGAGAAGAGAAAGAACATTTTGGCTTTAGGAGCCTAGAAAAGCAGTGATTTAGTTAAGCATATTCAAATTTTAGAAATACACAGGGCTGACTGACACTTAGGACTCTTTAATGCACCTATATGTAGGTAAGATTAAATAGAACATATCATATTTAAATCTGTGAATTCAAAAAGATAATTGTTGAGTGGCTATACCATATCCAGGTTAAGTGCTTCTGCTCTCATGGAGCTAACATTTTATAAAATTACATTTATAAAGTAAGATAACAAATAAGTTTTTAAAACTTGTATATGATTTTTGCTATAGAAGTGCTCCCATAAAAACCAGAGAGACTGAGGGAAAGATTTATGAAAAATAGAGTGAATAACTATTTTAGGTAGGCTGGGCTTGAACGACTGTTTAGAGAAGGAGGCAGTAGAGCAGAGAGTTCTAAAGGAAGTAAGAGAACAAGTCATGTGAAGATCTGGTGGTAGAGTGTTTGGACAGTAAGGACTACAGTGTGAAAGGTCCTGAGATGAGAAAAAAGCTAGGATATTTGTAGGAAAAAAGGAGTCTAGTGGTGAGCATGAAGGAGAGTGATGTGAAATATGGTAAGTGATCATTTAGGGCCTCATGGACTGCATTTAGATTAGTGTAGATCTCTGGGGAAGACATGAGATCACTGTGGGGAGACCAGTGCTGTGAACATCATTAAAGTTTTCTCAAGACCATTCTGGTCCATCCAGTGGTAGTAGATACACCAGTAGGTAAGCTATTGTAGTGCTTCCTGGGAAATGATGGTTGTTAGACTAAAGTGGCAGCAGTGACAATGGTGGGAAGAGGTGATTCAGGATACATGCCAAGGTAGGACTCATAGGAATTACTGTTGAGTTGAATGTAGAGTATTAGAAAAAGAGCTGAGTCAAGGATGTTTTCTATTTGTATCAGATAGATTGTGGTGTAATTTACTAAGATGAGGAAGTTTATGTTGGCAGGAAGCTGTTAAGAATCAAGAATTCAGTCTGGGTGCGGTGGCTCACGCCTGTAATCTCAGCACTTTGGTAGGCCAAGGTGGGCAGATCACCTGAGATCTGGAGTTTGAGACCAGCCTGATCAATATGGTAAAACCCAGTCTCTACTAAAAATACAAAAATTATCTCGGCTGTGATGGCATGTACCTCTAATCCCAGCTACTTAGGAGGCTGAGGTGGGAGAATCTCTTGAACATGGGAGGCGGAGGTTGCAGTGAGCCAAGATCATGCCACTGCACTCCAGCCTTGGTGACAGAAAAAAAAAAAAAAAAAAAAAAAATCAAGTGTTCAGTTTTAACTATGTTAGGTTTGTGAGGCCTTCTCCATATTCAAATGGAGCTGTTGAGTAGGCAATTAAACATTGGAATCTATAGTTCCCAGAAGAAATCTGAATTGCAGACATACATTTGAGAAGACTTGGCATGTAAATGGTATTTAAAACCATGAGTCTGTATAAATATCATCAAGATAGCGAGTGTAGACAGATAAATCCAAGTACTAAATCTTGAGGTATTTAAATTTTAGTTGTTTAGCAGAAGAGATGAACCTTCACAGAAGACCAAGGAGTGCAAAGGAAGTTAGAAGGAAAGCTAGGAGAGTGTAGCAGCCCCCAAGCCAAGTGGAATATGTCTCAAGATGAAATGTGTGATCAATTGGCAAAAGCTGTAAAGAAATTCGTAAGATGAGAACAGTCAAAATTGCTCATTGGATTTGGCAAGATCCATGAGAATGTTGGCCTTGAAAAGAAGAGTTTCAATAGAGAAATTAAAAACTGTCAAAGAAAAAAAATAAGAGGTGAGGAAGTAGAAGCAAAGAATATGAACAAATATTTTACTGAGTTTGCTTTAAAAGGAAGCACAGAAATGCTCTTGTATCTGAGTAAAGACATGAGACTTAGGAAGGTTGTTTTTTAAATGGGTAACATTATACTACATTTGTATGCTAATAGAAATGTTCCAAACAAAGAGGGAGAAATTTATGATGCTGCAGAGAAAAGGAAATATTCAAATAGCAAATTCTGCCACAAAAAGGAATGAATTAATGGCATTTGCAGTAACCTGTATGGGACTGGAAACTTAAGTGAAGTAATTCAAGAATGGAAAACCAAACATTATATGTTCTCACTCGTAAGTGGTAGCTAAGCTATGAGGAGGCAAAGGTGTAAGAATGATATAGTGGATCTTGGGGACTGAGTGGGAAATGGTAGGAAAGAGATAACAGACAAAAGGCTACAAATTGGGTTCAATGTATACTGCTCGGGAGATGGGTGCACCAAAATCTCACGAATCACCACACCTTAAACTTCATATACAACCAAAACACAGCCTGCATAGCCAAAAAAAAAAAAGAACTTACTCTGTGTCCAAATGCCACCTGTTCCCCAAAATACATGGAAATAAATAAATAAATAGTAAATTATTTGAATAGGCATGAAGAAATGGAACCCATTGCACTAGTGGAGGGCTTGGACTCAGATAATAATAATGGCCTCATTTATTTTGGGCCCCATGCTCTTCTAAGTCACTTACATATATGAGCCTCCTGCATACCCCCCACTTGCACCATTTTTTATTTATTTCTCTTGCATCAATTAAGAGATTCTCCCACCTCAGCCCCCTGAGTAGCTGGGATTAGAGACATCAATAATTGTTGAATTATTAATTGGTTATTTATTTGCTATACATTATAGTCAAGCCTGTAGCTGAATTAAGTGTACCTTGACGCATTGGAATACTTATATAAACTGCAGAGGCACTAAGGGGCTAAAATAACGTAACTAAAGTGGGATATGATAATAAATGAAAACTTCTTAGAGTACAAAATGAAAAATTTAGGTTGTATTTTATTTCTTTTAATTAAGATGAAATTCATATAACATAAATTTGACCACTTTAAAGTGAACACCAATGGCATTTAGTATAGATTTTATTTTTATTTCCGTTTATTTTTAGCAACTTTTTTGAGGTATAATTTATGTAACATAAAATTCACCCTCTTAAAGTTTAAAATAGCTCTTCATATATTTACAACATTGTTCAACCATTGCCACAGCCAATTTTAGAACACTTTTTTACACCCCGCCCCCAAAACCACATACCTGTTAGTAGTCATTCCTTATTTTCCTGTATCCACCATCCCTAGGCAACCATTAACCGAGTTTTGGGCTCTATAGATTTGCCTATTCTGAGCATTTCATCTGAATGAAATCACATATGGCCTTTTGTATCTGGTTTCTTCTACTTAGCATAATGTTTCCAAGATTCATCTATGGTATAGCATGTACCACTACTTTGTTCCTTTTTATCACTGAATAATATTACATATTATGGATATACCATGTTTTATTATCCATATTATGCCATATTATGGATGTACATTCATCAGTTGATGTTCATTTCAGTTGCTTCCATCTTTTGGTTATTGTGAGTAGTGCTGCTATGAACATTTGTATGCAAGTTTTAATTTTAACATCTGTTTTCAGTTCTTTTGGCTATATACCTAGAAGTGTAGTTGTTGGATTATGTTTAATATGTAAACATGTTCATTTTTAACATTTCAACATTTGCCAAACAGATCCTTTCCTGATTACTAAATTGAAATATTTATTTTTTAAACTGTAGGTTTTACATTCCTTATATATTTGACCACTAGTTTATTGTACCATAACAGGTATTTCTTGATTTCTTTTGGGCTTTGGTTTCTTCACTGTATAACAACTTCTTTGAATTTTTAATGAAAATTACAAAATTTACAGAATAGAAATATTAAAAGTGTTTTGTGATTGTTAGAAATGAACACTTCCATAATTAAAGATATTGTTACCCCCATGGTAACACATTGAAAGAAAAGGAAAATTAGATTCTCTTAATTTCATTTTGTTTGTATATCTCTTTCATGATGCTGCCTAAAATAATCGGGCTAAATTTAAATGCCGTTGTCTGCTTGCCAATGGGATGCATCTGAGAATTCAACTGTGCTACATTTTGCTTGACCACTTATGTGTTCTGCTAACCCCTCTGTTAATTAAATGCCTTTTTGATATAGTTAGTGCTGCTGAATTCCAAGGAGAATCTGGGGGAAATATTGTAATTTCTAGGTACAGTGGAGATAACCACAGTAGGTAATATCCATATTGCATATGAATTGTACTCAGGTTAGTCCAATATGGAGTGATGGTTTTAAACCTTTTAGTTATGAATTAGGTAAACATACATTTGTGAAGCACCCACCCACTAAGTCATACAAGTCACTGAACCAAGGCAAGAAAGTGAAAATATTAATTTGTGGTTCAGTTATTAATAGCATATTTTTAAAATGTAAAGGTTTATTATGGTGTTAGTTGGAGTTTATCATTTATTACATATACAAGTATGAAAGGAAAGAATTATTTCAGTAAGAGAAAAGCAGTTTGATTCTGTTCAGAGTAAATAGAAGAAACATAACCATAAAAGGAATATAAACAATATTTCTGAGTGGGAGAGAAATAAATTATTTTTAAAGTAATTCAAGAACATGGCTTAATGCAATAAGATAGCACAGACCTGCTAACCTAATTCCAGTTAACAGAGCACATTTGGTTATATTGTATCTTTTACAGTTTCATAGTTTCTTATTTTCTAGTAGGAACAGGGTAAGCTTTAACTACCTTGTTTTCCTTTATTCTTCCTTTTTTGACTCTGTTCAATTTAGGAAAGCACACATAGAACAGTGTATTTCCAAATGTAGCAGCAACTAACATTCCTCAGAATCTCCTAAGAGGGATGTGATTGCAAAAATGTAATTTTTCTTAGCCCTACATCGTATCTCTTAGATCCAAACTCTTAGATGTTCTGATCTAAGAGATACGATGTAGGACTAAGGTAGGGCCCAGGAAGGTACATTTTATCAGTAACCCCAGGTGATTAGGGTGGGGCACAGGAATGTCCATTTGATCGGTACTCCCAGGTGATTCTCACATACGCTGAAGTCACCACCACCCTGTACTGTATACCCTGCTATAGTGACTAGGATTGAGCAGAATGGTTAAAAGTGTAGACTTTGGTGTCAGGCTTATTTGAGTTTAAGTTCTGATTCTGTTACTTCATTGTGATTAAACCTTGGACAATCCTCTTAAATTCTTTCAGCCTCCACTTTATTCAGCTATAAAGTTTAAGATATAAGGTGATTGTAATCTCTATTTACCTAAGAAGTATAGACCTATTAACATAATGCTGCCTCCTCCTCCTCCTCCTTCTTCTTCTTATTATTATTATTTGAGATAACGGCTTGCTGTGTCACCCAGGCTGGAGTGTAGTATCACAATCATGGCTCACTGTAGCCTCGACCTCTTGGACTCAAGTGATCCTCCTGCCTCAGCCTCCTGATTAGCTGGGACTACAGGGGATCATCCACCGCCATGCCTAGCTATTTGTTAAAAAAAAAAAAAAAAAAAAAAAAAAAACTTGTAATGACAGAGTGTCCCTATGTTCCCTAGGCTGGTCTCGAACTCCTGGGATCAAGCATCCTCCCACCTTGGCTTCCCAAAGTGCTGGGATTACAGGCATGATTCACTGCACGAGGCTGCTGCCCAATTATTAATAGAATCTTCCTTCATTCTTAAAATGATCCCACTTTAGAGGCTAAATTATATGATCACTCTAGCATTATCTATGTAATTGTTTATTGTGATGATTATATGACATCACTAATTTGATTTAATGCAATTGGCGCATAATACATATTTTTAAATGTTCTTATAAATAACGCTACTTTTGAAAATCAGGCCAGCTCTGGGCCCACTGTCTAGGAGTTAGCCCTTCTCTGTAAGGAGCAGTAAAAACAAACAACCATATTTGACTTTATTTTAACAGTATTCAGGATTGTCCGCTGCTTTAATTGCTTTTAAAAATTGATTTTCATGGAAAAGAGGTCACTGATTATTTATTGTTGGCTAGTTGTGTCCTCTATGGGTAAAGGTCTTTAAGTCATTTTGCCTTCATTGTTTTTACTAGCTTGGCTATGCCAATTGGCATTGCCTTGTGCTAAAGGCATTTTGTAGTAGAGACTTTTGGGAAAAAAAACCTTCAAGAGAAGGATAATAAAAGTCTGTACAGTGGAACTATAGCATTATACAAAGATTATTGTCTATAAGCCTCATTATCTACAAAAGAGAAATATGACATTTTCCTTCTCTTATTAGCTTCTTGATGAAAAACCTTGCTACTCTGTGTTTAATTTGCTTTTTCCTTCCATGTAAGTATGTTCCACTAAGGACAGAGAGATATTTAGGGGTTTTTCTTGTAGATAGATGGGAATCCTAGACTGTCTTCTCAAACTGCTTTAAGCCTAAGTTTCTTTATCAATAATCTCCTAAGTGGTGCCATAAGGATATGAGATAATGCACATGGAATTCTTAGCAGCACATTTTTGTTCTCAATTATTGTTTTCTAACACCATTATTAAGAAGAACGTTGGAGGTGGTCTTAAAATTGTGTGGGCAGCAGATGTTAGGGTAATCTGAGACTTATTTGGCTTATTGGCTTCTTTCAGCCACCTCATTCAGATTTTTTGCTTTTCCAGTAAAAAAATAAGTAAAATTATTGTTCTTCTTTGTAAGATGGACAGGGGAAAAAGAAGTAACATGGTTTAAGGATAATAAGGAAATCACAGTATCTGAACATTTGAGGGAGAATAACTCAATAATCAACGGCCAAGTGACAGAGCAGATATATTGCATTTTGCAGTGCCTAACTGTCAACATATAACAATAAGTGGTTCAGATTTTCATACTCAAGGCCTTATTTGATTGCTTTTTAGAAAGTGCTTCTGTTCTACTTCCAATGAAGGCATCATTCTCAATGAAATGTGGAAAATTTTGTAGCCAACATGAAAATACATATATTCAAAATAGCGTAGCATTAAGCCTTAAGTATCCGTCATTATTTTATTCACATACTACTGGTATTTAAAATATAGAAAGTGAATAGAAATATAAACTTCTACAGGTATTGCCTTCATAAGTTTCAACCTTCATGGTTAACATATGTTCCAAATATAAGTTTCAGATATGTGCAAATGATGATAAATTAAAGAAACGTTAAAGTATCAGTTATCTAGGAGACAATGATACACACTAGGTTATCTTGAGTTAATTATATCATGCCAAATTTAAGTGACTATGTGAGAACCATATGTTTTATGTGTAATTCACACTTTCAATAATGTTTGTATCAACTGAAATATTTTTCAATGAACCAGCATCCTTATAATGAACATGGTGTTATTATAAGGAAGCTGGCAGTACAAGTGGTACTTTGTGTTTTCTAATTTCATGCTTTCATTTAGATTTAAGATGTTCTTGGTTTCATTTCCAAGTTGGCACGAATTAGCAGTAAATAGGAATCTGCTGGCTTGTGTTACATTTGCTTTTCTGATACCTCTAAAGAAAGAATGGGAAAAATTCAGAACAGTAATCAGTTTTAATTGAGGTTATCCAGATATAAGTCTGTCTTCTATTAAATATCAAGCCAAATTTATTGGTATACAATCAGAAGGAACAATGTTGATTTCTTTACTTATTGATGGGTGTATGCTTTGATTAAGGAGTCACAGAGAAAGAAGATGGTACTATTTCCATAGATTAATGATTGTGGATTTTCAGCAGTTAAGAATTTTATTCAACCTAGAAAACAACTTCTAAGAATCCTTAATAGTGCAGTTCATAGAAGTAGGGTTGATTAAAATTATGAATAATGTATACAATGTAATATATGGATAGAAAGAGCACATTGGCTTTAACTCATGATTAGGCATACATGATTAATCCCATTTTCTTCCTTTAGCATTGACTTTTAGATTATGGAAGAAAAATGCCTCTAGAGAATAAAGGAATAGGCACAACACAAAAGTAAAAATGAATGCTCCAAAAGTAGATATGTGTTGTGCTTCTGCTAACTTTGCACCTTGTAATGGGTTTCCATCAGGCTTCCTTGCTGTATCATTTAGAATAGTCTAGGTTACATTGTGGTAATGAACAGTCCCCGAATATCAATGGGCTAAAGCTGAAAAACTAAAGATATGTTTGCATTTAGCTCTTGCTACATGTCTGTTTAAGGATGGAGTTGGTGGTTGATATGGTTTGGTTATTTGTCTACTCAAAATCTCATGTTGCAATGTGATCTCCAATATTTGAGGTGGGGCCTGGTGGGATGGGAAGTCTTTGGATTATGGGGGTAGATTTCTCATGAACAGCTTGGTGGCATCCCCATGGTAATGACTGAATTCTCATTCTATTATTTTCCTAAGAAACTCATATTTAAGGCAAGAGAAATGTAGTTATCTCTAAAGACTACAGTAACCCAATTTTATTGATTATCAGAAGCCAAAAAAGCCTTGTAGCCTTACATGTTACTTAATCCTGACGATGTAACAAAATCACTTGGCAAGAGTTTGAAGTGCGTGATTTCTTGGCTCCTATTTTCAATGTTTCTAATTTAGGAGGTTTAGGGTGAGACACAAGCATCTATATTTATTCCCTTAAGAATTGGTTGTTAAAAAAAGCCTGGCACCTGTCTCTTTCTTCTCTCTTGCCATGTAATGTCTGCTCCCCTTTGCCATCTATCATGAATGGAAGCTCCCTGAGGCCCTCATCAGAAGAAGATGCTGGCTCCATGCTTCCTGCACAGTCTACAGAGCCATGAGCCAAATATATAAATCTGTTTTCTTTATAAAGTACCTAGCCTCCGGTATTCCTTTATAGGGACACAGAATGGACAAAGACAGGATGTGGATTGTGTTGCATGCCCTCTCAGACTCAGGCCTGAGGAAGACTCCACTAAGTGGAATGCTCCCGGTCACTGTGGCAGCAGGAAGGAGAGTGCTAAAAAATCTTGCAATTGAATTAAATGCTATGGTCCAGAAGTGATGTACAACACTTGGGTACACAACGCTTTGGCGAGAATTATTCTCATGATCCTGCCAAGGGCAAGGTGGCAAAGAATCTTCCATGTGGATGGGAGGGGAAAAAAAAAGAACCAGATTTAGAAGAGCATTAGATATCTCTGTCACATCTGAAGAACAAATTAGCCATCAGAGCAAAGGTCCAGGTAACCCGCCTTGGCAAACAAAGCATCATTAACCCTAGAGCTGCTGATTCTGAGCTCACCCTAACTTGATTCCCTCTACTGGCCCCAGGCTGGCAGCTGGAGCTTTGCAAACATGGATAATGCTTCTCTTGTTAGAACTGAATTTAGAATTGGCAGCAACAGAAACCTGCAAGCTGCAGTTCATTTGTGTATCCATGCTTAATTTAATTCTTATTGAATGAAATTCACCCTCATTTTATTCTTGCTGGAAAAAAAATAACAACATAAAAGCTAGTCCAAGTATTAAATCAAGATTTTCTACAAAATTTGTATTAATTGTTTTCTCTGCCCTTTCACAAGAATAAAACTGATTTTATTTTTCAGTTGTGATTCATTTTTGATACTTGAAGGAGTAAGGAGTAAACACTAGCTATGAACTATGATTATTTTCCTGAAAAACTCATTTAAGGCAAGAGAAATGTAGATATATCTAAAGACTGTGGTAACCCAATTTTATTGATTATCAGAGTCCAAAAAAGCCTTGTAGCCTTACATGTTGCTTAATCCTGACCATGGAAGAAAATCACTTGGCAAAAGTTTGAAATACGTAAATTCTTGGCCTCTACTTTCAATGTTTCTAATTTAGGAGGTTTAGGGTGAGGTCCAAGCATCTATATTTATGTTTAAATCTCACCAGGTGATTCTGATGGGCAGCCAGAAATGAGAACTGTCCTGGAATGTTATGTAAAAGAAAGTTATTATTTTTGAACTTGTTTGCTAAATCAAATAACTATCCAGACCTAATTTTCCAACTTTAAGAATAAGGCCATCTATTTAGTAGTACAGAATCCATGCTCGCAATGTTTCTGGTTCACTTCTTATATGAAAAATATTGAAGTTATTAAATCATTCATAGATGATTTTGGAATCCTGTCAGTCTTTGTATGTGTCATATTCTTGTTTATAAGTCAGCCAAGTAGGGAATACATCCATTTTGAGTACACTACTCTGTCATATTTAATACATATAGATCCCATTATCGTTGTTATTCTACTATATGATTCACCAAAATAATGGACAAAATGACGTAACTAACAATTGATTTTCCTGCTCTAATACTTTTCTTTAACACACTGTAATAAAACAGGATTTTTTTTTAATCATATATTTTGAGTTAAGAGACTAGAGTTAAAATGAATCCTCCAGATGGAGGATAGTAAACTCCAATTGTGAAACCAGTAATTACAGGAGTCCATGTAGTAATAAACTTATTGTTTCTGTCTTCAAAGTACCTTTGCTTTATCCTGTTTAAAGCTTCTGGTTGCAAGCATGTCATTTTGAAAGTAAATTGGACTAAACATCATTCTGATGTCCATAGTTCAATAAAGTAGATAAAATGCACATTCTATGAAAGACTGTCAGATAAATATCATGCTTATGAATCTCTCTGCTTTAAAATATACTTTAATTTATGTAAATGAGCACTTAATGTAAATAAATTGTAAATAAGTCACGTAATGCAGATATTGTCAAGTATAATCTATCGAGACATAGGTAAGGAGAGGCTCTATTCAAAAGATTATTGTAAGAGTTGGGAGAGGGACTATTGCAGAAGGGAGAATGCTCTAGCTATGAGATCTGTATTTGCAAAGTCAGGCAAAAAACTTTTCATTACCGGGCCCTCACCTGAGCATTGCATATGCTTACTTTATCTTCAACCCTAAGTGGTATGAATTATTATCCTTTGTTAGGTATCAGAATTGAGACGTAGAGAAGCCAAATATGTCACTGAGATTTTTGGTTTATTGTGGATAGTGAACAAAGTTATGAAGAACTAGGTGTAGGGAAATGGTATGAAAGTGTGGCATGATAGCATGATCATACAGTTGATTAGGGAATGTTCTTCCCTAAGGTAAGTCAGTGCTCCAGAAGGCCTCTTAAGGAGAGGTTATATGCTGGCTCAGGCTGTGTGCATGTTTCAAAGTTCAGAGACCTGAAGGAAAGAAAGAAGCTTTAGTTAAGTTTGGTGAAGCCAAACTGGTAGGTATTTTATCCAGATTAGTTAGAGGGTACAAACAGTTCATCGAATCATTTATGGGGCAAAGATTAGGAATTTGGAGGGTCTGTGTCTGGTCTTGTCCAAGTAAACAAGGGAGGCATCTGTGAGTCTTATCTAAGTCATATGAGAAGCGCAGTAAGCCAGAAGTAAAAGGGTGGAGGACATCTTTAACCATAATTGTTTTCCAGGATCAGAAAGCTCTGAGAAAGTTCAACATAGTCAATATAGAGCGATAGGTTCTAGCTAAGTCTCATTCAATAATAGGTGTCATTTAGTGATTGCCTGGCCCTCAATTGGGCACTGCACATGATCACTTTATCTCAACCCGATGTGATATGAATTATTATCCATTTTTAGGTGTTCAAATTGAGACTTAGAAAGGCCAAATATGTCACTGAAATTTAGTGGTTAATCTGGAATTCAAACTTGAATGTCCATAGTAAAAAAACCAAACTCCTCATAATCATTTACACTATGACATCAAACTGAAGTAGAAGGTGTGATTATTTTTATAATTTATAACAAAGTCATCATTAACATTTTTAATTATTTAGAACTAATGAATTTTTTATGGTTCTTTTATTTTTCTTTTGCATTTTCATAGATGATTTCTATTCAAACAGTCTAACAATTAACCATGAAATCTAAAAATCAGAAATGATCAGTGCCTTGAGTTACACAGTGAGACCACATATTTCTTAACAGTTCCAACAATGAGAATCTATTGAATTAAAAATTAAGAGAAATATAAAATATTCCTCAAAGCTACTGAGTTATGCTCAGGATGCTGGTCTTTGTAAAGGAAGAGAAATGCAAAATGTGTCATGTTTTATTCAAGGATTTAAAGTCCAGTGGGAAAGCTATGACAATACCTAATGTATAAATAATTCTAATAGTAAACCACATTGTCAAAAGAGAGGTATAAATAAGAAAGGAAGGTAAATAAAGATTAATTTACATTTGGTCAGCAGTGTTTTAAGAAATTGAAAAAATCATATATAAAAACTAAGAAAGTATTGGCAGTTTCATAAATGTGAAATAGATGATTGCTAAGTCAGCTTAACTAGATTTAGTAATTCATTGAATGCATGATATATATCAAATACACTACAGTCTTTCAGAGAAAAAAAAGTCATCTTTCAAAATGTGAAAACGCTTTCCTAATATTCCCAAGGGTCAGTCATTTTAGTGGGACGTATTAGTAGGTTGTAGAGTACATATTCAAGAAAAACACACTCAATTTTTAATATTACTCTTGGATTTAACATTGTGGCAGAGAAAAATGATCTGTACGATTTCAAACAGATATGTATTTTGTGTTCTGAAATACAGGAATGAAGAGGACCCTAAGGCTGAAATCTTTACAAAAGCCCAACTGTGGAGGAATTCACCTCCCAAGTGAACTTCTCTGATTCTCTTGCTTTTAAACATTATGGCAGGCTCTGTTCTTTTCCTTTGGACCATGCTGCGAGATCACGCTGAGAAGTTCTCTCTGCAGTCTGCTAACAGAAATTTATAACGAAAATTAGAATTATTCAATTCATATATGAATGAGCATATTATATCCAAAACCTACAGATTATATTTTTGTCAATGTATGGTTTTGAACTGTTTGAATTTAAGAAGCAATAGAAATTAAAATGTGACTAGGACTTTAAGCTAAATTGTTTTTAAGGAGAGTAATCTGTTATATTAGGACATCTAGAATTGAACCATAGAGTTTAGAATTGCAAGAGGACTTAAAGGTCATGGAATCCAACCTCCCACACAGTGCAGGAATTCCCTTGTAAGAAATTCTTAGTAACTAGTCATCCAAGCTCTGTTTGAATATCTTTAGTGTTGGGAATTTCACTACAGGGTCAGACATACCACTTTTGAATAGCTCTAATTGTTAAGAATTTTCTTAACCGAGAAATAACTACCTAGCAAAAGAAGAGTACTTAATTTGTATCAGTGCTTTCAAAATTTAAAAGCAAAGAAATGGAAAATATCAAATAATTTCCAAATTGAATACAAGCTCCAAGGAGCAGAATTAATCTTAGTCTCAATCATTATTTGGTAGCTTTTAATACTGTTTTCCCTCATGACTCATAATTCATATGCTTTGGCTGTTTTATTTTGTTTACTAATACATTTTAAGGGAAATTATGTGTTTCAGTGGAAGAGCATGCATTGTTACATATAACACATACTTGTGGATTATTAGGGTGTAGTCTTTCATTGCCATTCAGCTATTTTATAACTGTAAATTTTGTCTTATTTCACCAAATTTCCAATGACTTCTTTTCTAAATGTGGATAACTTAGCTTTGCCTCCATTTGCAATTCAGTTTCCTCACTCCCTAGAAATTTGTGCTTATTGATTTTTCTTTGAACTAGTTATAACACCTATCTGGTTTTCTTATTGAATTAATAAAAATATTATTTTAAATACAATTCTCATTTTCATTTGTATATCTGAATTACTCATTATTTTACCTTTTCTGAAATTTATCTTGTAGTATTTGTGGAGGTTTTCCCACCAAGTTGCCCAGTGATTTGCTTACTAGAGCCAGATAAACTTTCTCATCAGAGAAGGGCACCTAACGGGCAGCTTAAACCTAGGCTGTTACCTAGGATTTCTGACTTTCTTATTTGTATTTTCCACTCTACTAATTTTGTGTTTTGCTTTTGGCTTGTTTTCAGCCAGTAAATTATTTCTGATTATTGGCAGGAAAGGTTGGGAATTTGGTTTTATGATCTGACTATTTGGTGAAGTTATTGCACATCACTGGCAAGAGTAGTTGGAAACTTGGCTTCAGTGTCTTATCATTTGATGAGTTCTGTAAATGCAGTAATGATTTAAAGAGATATTATCTCTGTTGGGTGTAAGATGACAGAGAATCTTCTTTGCTAGAGTTTTCTCTTTATCTCATTTGTCTACTTTGAGCTCAAGTCAGTGATGAATTTCATGCCCACCAGAAAGTAGATATCTAGACTAATGAGTTTTATGTTTTTGTGCTCATGTTGAAATTTTAGAATGAAATTTTACAATTTAAGAATTAAAGATAACCATTTTAAAGATGCTTAATGAGCTAGGAGAGAAAACAGTTAAAATCAGGAAAAAGAACAAAATGAAAATATCACTGAATACATAGAAACTATAAAAAAGAACAAAACTTTTGGACTTGAAGAATATAATAGCTGAATTG
>NW_016107597.1:1528011-1529238 GCF_001604975.1 Cebus imitator
AAAGAAACAGTGAACTTCAAGACATGTTATTTAAAATTATTGGGTCAAAGGAGCAAAAAAATAAAAAGAATGTACATATATGAAGAGAGACTAAGGGACTTATGGGACATAAAGTGGACCAATATATGAATTATGAATGTGCCAGAAGGGGAAGAGAGAGATGAAGGGACAGAGAGCTCAAAGAAAAATATGACTAAAACATTCCAAAATGGAGGAAAGAAATACCAATATAAATTCAAGAAGTTCATTGAACTCTAGGAGAAACCCCAAAAGACCCACACAGAGATATAGTATAATTACATTTTAGAAAGTCAGATACAAAGAGAGAATCTTAAAAATTAGGAAATATATATATATATATCTTGAAATAAGTCATACTATGTCTTTAAAAAAGAGAAAAATGACTCGTCATAAACAAGGTAGCTTTTACGAGTTGTCTGTTGATTTCTTAGCAGAAACCTTGCAGACCATAGGGAGTGGGATGATATATTAAAAATACTGAACAAAAAAGAACAGCCAAACTAGAATACTATAACTGGCAAAATTGTCCTTCAAAAATGAAGGCGAGGCCGGGTACGGTGGCTCACGCCTGTAATCCCAGCCCTTTGGGAGGCTGAGATGGGCAGATCACTTGAGGTCAGGAGTTCAAGACCAGACTGGCCAACATGGTAAAATACCCTCTCTACTAAAAATACAAAAATTAGCTGGATGTGGTTGTGCATACCTGTAATCTCAGCTACTCTGGAGGCGGAGGCAAGAGAATTGCTTGAACCTAGGAGATGGAGGGTGCAGTGAGCCAAGATCATGCCATTGCATTCCAGCCTGGGTGACAAGAGTGATACTCCATCTCGATGGCCGTTTAGGAACAGCTCAGGATTGCAGCTCCCAGTGAAAGCGCAGAGGGTGAGTGGACGCCGCGTTTTTATTGCCCACAGACTAGGAAATTCCCAGGCGGAGGAGCTCCACGGGTCGCCATCCCGGCTGTTTTGGCCAGCGAGGCTCTGCCGGCCTGCGCCGCTGCTTTGTCGGCGCCCCGAAGCAGCGGTTCTCCGTACAAAATATACCGGTCTGGGTGCCCTTTTGGCTGGCGATTGGAGCCACGGGAAGTCGCCCATTCGTCTGTTTAAAAAGGGGACTGAGCAGGGAACCAGGACAGTAGATTCCAGGGCAACAAAAACGCCACGAATCTCAGTGCCACTGTTTAAGCCAGCTCAGCGAGTTGCCGCA
>NW_016107597.1:1529651-1530968 GCF_001604975.1 Cebus imitator
AAAAAAAAAAAAATAAGGCAACAGCATAACAGAAACTCATAAAGCCCTAAATACCCTGGGACAGAGCACCTGGGAACAAAAAGCAGTTTATGAGTTCTGCTGCAGCAGACCTAAACGTACCTGCCCAGCAGCTCTGAATGAACAACAGAGCTCACAGCTCAGCATTTGAGCTTCTATAAAGAAGAGACCGTCTCCTCAAGCAGCTCCCTGACCCCTATATATCCAAAGAGCCACCTCATAAAGGAGAGATCAGATTGACACTGGGCGGGTATCCTTCTGGGACAAAGATAGCAGAAGAAGAAAACTGGTAACAACCCTCACTGCTCAGCACCTGCTGCAGGTGATCCCCAGGCAAGCAGGGCCTGGAGTGAACCTCAGCAGACCTACAGCAGAGGGGCCAGACCGTCAAAAGGAAAACCAAGAAACAGAAATAACCTCGTCATCAACAAACAGAACATCCACTCAGAGACCCAATCTGAAAGCCAGCAACTACAAAGATGACAGGTGGATAAATCCACAAAGATGGGGAGAAACCAGCACAAAAAGGATGAAAACACCTGAAACCAGAACACCTCTCCTCCTACAAGTGATCACAACTCCTCACCAGCAAGGGAACAAAGTTGGATGGAGAACAAGTGTGATGAAATGACAGAATCAGACTTCAGAAGGTGGGTAGTAAGAAAGTTCTGTGAACTAAAAGAACATGTTCTAACACAATGCAAAGAAACTAAGAACCTTGAAAAAAGATTTGACGAAATGCTAACAAGAATGGACAAAATAGAAAGGAATATAAGTGAATTGATGGAGCTGAAAAACGCAACACGAAAACTTCGCGAAGCATGCACAAGTTTCAACAGCCAAATTGACGAAGCATAAGAAAGGATATCAGAGGTTGAAGATCAACTCAATGAAATAAAACGGGAAGGCAAGACGAGAAAAAAGGGTAAAAAGGAATGAACCAAGTCTCCAAGAAATGTGGAACTATGTGAAAAGACCCAATCTATGTTTGATAGACGTACCTGAATGCAACGAAGAGAATGAATCCAAGCTGGAAAATACTCTTCAGGACATTACCCAGGAAAACTTCCCCAACCTAGCAAGGCAGGCAAACATTGAAGTCCAGGAAATACAGAGAACACCACAAAGATATTCTTCAAGAAGAGGAACCCGAAGGCACATAACCGTCAGATGCACCAGGGTTGAAATGAAGGAGAAAATACTAAGGGCAGCCAGAGAGAAAGGTCGGGTTACCCACAAAGGGAAGCCCATCAGACTCACAGCAGATCTCTCAGCAGAAACCCTACAAGCCAGAAGAGA
>NW_016107597.1:1535150-1548257 GCF_001604975.1 Cebus imitator
AAAGAGAGAGAGAGAGAAGGAGAAATGAAGATTTCCCAGGTAAACAAAAGATGCAGGAATTCATCACCAGTAGACCTGCTCTACATGAAATGCTAAAGAGTATCCTGTAAGTTGAAACGAAAAGATGCTAGACAGCAAAATGAGACTATATAAAAATATTAAAGTTTTTGATAAAATATATAGATGAATATAGAATCTGCAGTATTGTAATGTTAATGTGTAAATCACTTTTAATTCTGGTATATAATTTAAAATACAAAACCATTTTAAAAACCTATAAATCCATAATGGTAGACACATGATATAGAAAGCTGTCACTTGCAGTATCAATAACATAAAGCGTGTGTGTGGGACAGATGTAAAGGAGTAAAGATATTTTATGTGATTGAAGTTATCAGTACAAAATAGACTGCTATAACTTTAATCCCCATAGTAACCACAAATAAAATACCTATAGTAAATAATCCTATGAGCTGGTTACAGCGTGTGCCAGCTTCCTCACTGAATAAGAAGAAATAAAATATTTGGCATGTATTCATATCTTTTAATAAAACTCTATGGAAACCTCTCTTTCTTTAGTATAAATGAAGTAGTATTGAATAAATAGGTGTTTATAATAAAAATACTGGCTTTTGTCAATCCTGTTAAAGTTGAATATTGATAATATGGTGTGATCTAATCTAGCTCTGTCCAATAGAAATTTTTGTGATGTTGAAAATTTTCTCTCTCTGTATTGTCCAATAGGGTAATCACTAGCTATGTGGAGGTATAAAGAAGTTGAAATATCGCCCTTGCTACTGAGAAATATAATTGATTTAATTTAACTTAGATTTAAATAGTCATATATGATCACATATTGGACACATCTGCGGAGTGAGACTTGTAAATATTGCCAGTGGCAGGGAAGTAACAAGCCTAACTGTAAAGAGTTTTTGCAATGTTTCTCTAGTAGAAACTTTCAAACCATTTTACATTCTTTTTGCCTGCTTTTATGTGAGTTAAGTAAATAAAAATGAAGGTTTTTAGAAAAGGTCCTTTAAAAATAATGACTTTGTGTATTTTAGCATATAAAAATCTATTTAAAAATCTTATACCAAAACTTTTAATCATATAAAATATCATTAAATATTTTATGTGATTAAAATCTTTCATTATTTGTAACAGACATTTTTCATCATTTGTAACTACTATGTATATTTAATTTAATTTAAACTGATAGCATTTCTTGGAAACCCAATACTTTTCAAATGATAGCTCTTACAATTTTTACATATATTAGAATTGTTTCTTTTGTTTTTTGTTTTTTGTTTGTTTATGAAATAAAGACATGTTACACTTTTGTGTTAGTGATCTAAATGATGAGAGACATGTAATCTTTGGAGAAGCTAGACTTGGAATTTTGGTGGTAAACTAATAGTATGAACATATAGGTAATTAAATGACAGTGAAAAATTGTCATCAAGAAGTAGATGTCTTGGTCATCTCAGAAAATAACCATACACAAAATACAGAAATACATAAAGATGCCTGGGATGTACTCAAATTTTTACAAGTTATTTTCGATTATCCTACAACTAGGCATTTGATGAATAATAAGGTATAGAACTTTGGAAAATTTACACTTGGAAAGGTGTTGAATTGTGGCTTCTGGGAAATTATACCAAAATAGCCTGCTGTTGAAGTGAAGCTAAGTTTGTTGCTTATTGCCATAATGGGTATTGTTAGCATTGACAGAATCTTATTCTAGAGAAGGAAGGACATAGACTGACTGTTGTCTTCCTCTCGTTCACAAACAGTGTCAGGAATAGTATCACAGAATTTCATGACATCTGTATTGAAAAATATATTTGAGATTATTTTGGCCAATTTCCTTTTATAAACAAGCTTTTGAATTCTGGGATTGATTACTAAACTAACATGCATTGTTTCATCTAGTTTTTTATGACTCATCAGAGAACATACTTTATTATTTTGTAATTCAAACTTGAGCTTAATGGCAGAGAAAGGACACACAATAAAATATTTATTGATTATTTGGCAAAATATAGTTATCTCACCTCTGTAAAATTTTAATGAAATTTATTTAATGAAGAATAACATGAATTGATTTATAGTAATTCGCATGTTTAACTTGAAGGATACTACCTCAAAACACTGAATTAAGTTTTAAATAATTTATTATGCATTTGACCACACAGATTCTATAACAAGCTATTATGATGTGTTTACATTTGTTTTAATACTTCAATCTCCACAGAAATGGCATAAGATAACCTTATATCCAAAACATCCTAAGTGCATGCATGAAAAAATCAAAACAATCTATTATTTGAATAGCAAAGCTCATGGGCCAAGGAAATGATACAAAACTATCTTTTAGGAAATTACAGAGTAAAATGAATTATTAACTTTAGGTAAAATATTAATCATTGATTTAACATTCACATCTCTGACAAGAGTTACCTACTAGTGTCAGAAATCACATGTATCTCTAGGGTTTTACTATGGTTTGAATGGCTCCACCACACATTCAGGTGTTGCCAATGTGATTGTATTGAGAGGTGGGGCCTTTAAATAATGATTTAGGCCATGAAGGCTCCTCCTGCGTAAATGAGATTAAGGCCCTTATTAAAGAGGTTTCACTCAGTGTTCAGCTATCTTGCTCTTTACCTTCCACCATGTAAGAACTCAGCATCCCTTCCCTCCAGAAGACAGAGTAAGAAGCCCTCACCTGACATCAAAATGCCAGCATCTTGATCTTTGACTTTCTAGCCTCCTGAACTGTAAGAAATAAGTTTTTGTTCTTTATAAGTTAAAAATTTATAAATACATAAATAATTTATTATGCAATATTTAGGGATACCTAAGCATTTGTGTGCTCACCGTCTAGCTTAAGTAATAAAACATTGCCAAAGCAGTGAAACCCCCTACTCTTTGTCTGTTCCCCCCCTTCCCTGATCATCTCTCCTGTCCTCCAGATATATTTACCATTCTGAATATAGTGACAGTCATCCTATGCATTTGTTATTTCTTTTTTTTTTAAATATAGATGTCTGTCCCCAAGCCATATATAGTATTGTTTTACAGTTTTTAACTTTTAGTTTAAATGGTGTGATAAAATATGTGTTCTGAAACACACTTTTGCTTTGCTCATTGTACTTGTGAAATTCATTTAAGTTGGTATGTGTAGCTCTAGTTCATTCTTGATCAGTGATATATAACATTTCACTGTTTAGTCTACATTATCAAATGGTTGCCTGCCCAGAAAAGAATGTGGTAAAAAAACTAAGTTGGACAATATTCTCATTTTTATGATTACTTTCAGATTTATTAAAGTTTATTTTAAATAAACTAGCAATGAAAAAAATTCATAATATGAACATAAATCAGCTTCTTTATTGCCTGTGTATGAATAATTTAAAAATAATGCACTGATTCAGTAGTCAGCTGCTATTTATAGCAATTCTACCTAATTTGGAGGTAATATATTATGTAGGAAACCTAAGAGTATCAGTATTGATTAGTGACTTGAGGCAGAAAACTTGCAGATTAGGCTGGGAATTTCTAGTAAGATTTTGGATTCAATCATGATGAAGTAACTTGGTTTGATGTGCCTAAGGACCCTATATAATGAGTTTTATTGTCTTAATAGGCCACATAGTAGTAAAAAAAAAATGCCATAAACACAAGTAAATGTTGATATCTCAAAAGAGTTCATTAATTAGGCAGTTAGCACCTCAGCACAGAAAAAATTTCTGTCCATGTGGCCCTCACTCCACTTTTGCCTTATCATGTAGGAAAACTAAATACTTGAGGAGTATTTGCTACTAACTACTTCTGATTGGTATGCCATATAGAGGGCAAAAAACATGAAAGACAGTGCACATTAAATTGCCAAAGCGAGTGGTCATTTAATTTCCATTTCTACCATGTTTCATCATAAATGGAGAAATAATATTTGAGGCAGGAGTTCTGGAGATATCACAGATCTGAGTTAAGGACATCCATGTATGCTATCAATTATTCAAAACAAAAATCCTTTTAAATCAATATTAGTCATGTCTACAGGATATTTTTTCAGTTTTGTATAAAATGCTTCTTGATGTTTTCATGCTAATATAACATTAAATATTTCTGTTGTATAACAATCTCACTAGAACTTGGTTTTCCTGTTTTTTAAGACATGAATTTTAAGTGGTGGTCATTATGATATAATTGAAAGGAAATCAGAACTAACAAGAGTTACCAAATACATCCCTTTTATTACCTATTTCCCAAAGAATCTCCATTTTATCTACCATTTCACAAATGCAGTGTATTTTATAAGTAGCAAAAATTCTGCAGGCAGAGTGCATTTTTAATACTGTATTTACATTAAGACTCTTAGCTTAATGTAAGGTAAGTTATTTCTATTAACTTCAGTATTTTTCACTTTATAGAAAAAAACTTATGTCTGAATTTTCCTATTTTGGTGTTCCTGGATTTAGTAAGATGATATAAACTACTATAATTTTTAAAGATACTATTAGTACTCTACTACTAAGTATATATTATTAGGATTTAATTATTTTTTCTTGCCTATAGATATTAGACTATATATTTGACTTTGCATTTGCATAAAGAGCATATTATTGCAATCTCTAACATTTCTTAGATCGTAAGGCAAACCTATATTCAAATGAGAATATATATTAAAGATTCCATATCTACAAGCTTGGGATAAATATGATTTGGTGAGAGGAAGACGAGAATTTATGGTAATGATAAAAGTTATTAACACTAAAATATTTTAGGATTTTTGGCACAGTATCATTATCTACATGAAGAAATTGTTAAAATTGCAAGTGAAACAGTTCCATGTGAATTTGAATGGCTGGGCTAGAAATTCAGAAGTTGGTACTATTTGGAATGAAGCACTTATCTTTCTTTTTTCTTTTTTTGAAGATATATTTTTTCACTCATCTCTTCTCTCCAACATCTTTCAAGTTGTTAAGCAGGCCACCTAAGGGAGAAGCCATCTCCAGAAAAATTGTAATAACTTATTTAGGGCTTTCGTACTTGGCTTCAGTTTCTCCTACCTTGTGAAATAGATTCACCCTCTTTGTTCACCTTTCTAAAGGAGGCATTGTAAGGAAGCAAATTTACAATATCTGGTGACGTGTGACTCCTTTTTTTTCTTAGGTTAGACACTTTCTCACTGAAAGAAGCCTTTTGTCAGCATCTATTATGCTGCTTTCCCACTGTTATAAATCCTCTATATTTTCTTAAATAGGACAGATTATATTAGGAATCCAGTTTCAATGCCATAGCACTTGAATTTAAATATGGGCATTTTTTTTTTCTCCTAATCTCTGTAAACTCTGATAGGTGATTTAAGAGAACTTGCCTTTTTTGTTTGCTGTGTTGGGTTGTTAAGCTTTAAATAACCGATGAGGGAACATAGATAAAAGAATGTTTTTAAAGGCCATGAAATCTTCCCTCAGCTTGGAACAAACACCTTAGCTTAAATGTCTCTTCCACTTAGCATATTTAATTTCTTTGGCATGTGAACATTTGTCCACAGTGTTGAAATGAGTGTGACTTGAAAACCTCAGGCATTTTTTAAGAATATGTTTTGGCATTAATAGTGTGTTTTGACTTCAGAGCTGTTAATTACCCCTACTTCCCTTATAAAATATTTGTAGTTGAATTTTCTGGTCAATATTGAAGTGTATTTGAGTTTCAAGAGAGACATGAGTAATTTTCAATATAGAACAATTTATTTTACTTGATATCTTACATTTATTTTTGGAAAGCAATTCATTGTATTTAAATTTCTCAAATTTTCAAAGTACCAAGGAGACTTATAGAAAACAGTTTGTATTATTATTTGCTTTATTTTCTACTGGAAAACTTTTTTTATTCTCATTATATTATGGGCTTGCTATATCAGATAAGTTTTTCAATTAGATTAATCATTTTGAACAATACCTTTATTTGACATTACATTTAACTGGTGTCAAAAATGTTATTGGATCATGGCTAAATAATTAATAAACCATTCGGTGCTTTCTACATAACCATTTCAGTTATTTTATAATGAAGTCCCTCACAGGAGATACTAGTTAAGGTGAAAATTACTCCTATCAGTATAAGCCCAAGAACTCTTGTCTGACAATTAAGCAACAAATAATTACTGTGCCCTCATAGAAACCACTAGTAGCTCTTTCATGAATGAATGACAGTATTTCACTTGTGGTTAATAATGTATGAAGACAGATGAAGGTGTTTGTGACAGATAATACTCCTTCGTGAAATACAGAATCACTGCTCTGCAAATAGTATTCATTAAGGGTGTGGTATTTGTCTGGATTAAGTAGTTTTTGGTGGCATGTATGCATAACCAATTCAAAAGTGTTTAATGAAAATTTATCATTATGATAGTTATAGAGTTATCTTGTAGAATACAAAGTTAGTAAATGCAGGCAGCATTCACAAAGGAGAGAATATAGAATGTAGAATAGGCATGTTGTCAGGAAGTCAGGTAGAACTCTCAATGTAGTCTCTGAGGTTACTTGGTCTCTTGGTTTAATTAATTAAATCAGTCGGTTGTGTGTCTATTTAACAGGTGTTCATTAAAGACCATGTGTCTAATCCTGGCACTGGAACTATGTATAATACAGACTTGACTTAAAAATTAGTAATATTCAGAAACCATGCAATTGACCCATTTAAGTTGTATAATTTGATGATTCCTAGTAATAACCATTGTGCAAGCATCACTACAAACACTTAGAACATTTTCATTACTCCAATAACAGTCAGTTCCTATCCCCCTTTCCCCTGCCACTAGCAACCACTACTCTTCTTTCTGTTGCTATGAATCTGCCTGTTTTGGATATTTCATATGAATGGAATCATATAATATGTGGTATTTCATGACTGGCCTACTTCACTTAACACACTATAAACCAAAGTACTTCTTCCTTTTTTGCAGAATAATATCACTGTATGGACCCAGCACATTTTATTTATCCTTTCATCAGCCGATGGACATTTGGGTTGTTTCCACTTCTTGTTATTATGAATAATGTTTCTGTGAACATTCATGTGCAAGTTTTTGTGTGGAGATATTGGTGGTCTATGTTTAAAGTACTGAGGAACCAGATTTACCAAAACAGCTGCATCAGTTTTCACTCCAACTAATAGTATCTGAGGATGCCTGTTTCTGCACATCCTTACCAATACTCGTTATTGTTTTTTTCATTATGGCCATCCTAGTATGTATGAAATAAAATATCATTATAGTTTTAATTTATATTTCTCTAATGATACAGAATATATTTTCATATACTTATTGGATATTTATATATCTTCTGTGGAGATATAACTCTTCATATCCTTTGGTAATTTTTAAATTGGGTTTTCTGTGTTATTGAATTGTAAGAGTTCTTTATGTATTCTGGATACAAGTCCTTTATACATATGTTTGAAAGTATTTTTTCTCATTCCATGGGTTTCCTTTTCACTATCTGGACAGTGTCCTTTGAAATATAATATTTTTCAATTTTGATAACCTCTAATATATCAATTTTTTGTCTTTTTTGTTTTAAGTATATAACTAGTAAGGCTGCCTAACTTAAGATCACAGAAATTTCTCCTATATTTTCTTCTAAGAGTTTTATAGATTTAGCTCTTACATTGAGGTCTATGATTTATTTTGAGGTAATGTTTGTGTCTGGTGGGAAGATGGAGTCCAATTTCATTCTTCATACTTCTTTCTTTCCCCCTTTTTGTGGAGAGCAGGGTATTACTATGTTGCCCAGACTGATCTCAAACTCCTGGGCTCAAGAAATCCTACTGCCTCTGCCTCCCTGTGTGTTGGGATTAATGGCATGAACTACTGTGCCTAGCCCATTTTTTAATTTTCCATGTGGATATTCAGTTTCTCTAGCTTGATACCTGTAGGAAATAAGAATAAATAAAAGGTTCCTCTTCAAAGCTTTCCTCTTAGTTTATTACAAATAAATAATAGTTTTTTCAAAGGTTAATTTACTTTAAATCTTTTGCTAATAATCTTAAAGTAGCTGTTAGTATCATAATAAAGAAATAAGTGCATCCTGTGTTCTTAGTTCTTACACTTTAACCTAGATATTTGCCCTGACATGCCTGCACAAGCCCAGACAAGTCTTAGGTCAAAGCTTATTCCCCTTCCTTATTTGAAAATGTTATTGCTTCTCTAAGCATTCCTCAAGTTACTTCTTCTTTTCCTTTGTTCTCCTCTCCCTTTATTTCTTTAGAAAGTTTCCAAGTTTTTAGCCAATCCAGTCAAGCATAGCATGTGAGGTCCCGTTCCAGCCAATGGGAACTGGACCCAGCAGTAGGGCAGTTCGGTCAGGTTATGAAAGTTATAAATGTCCCTGTCTCCTTGTTCAGGTGTGCTCTCATGGCAAGACTGCCAGTGAGTTGCACCCTTCCTGCAGGAAGGAAAACTAGCCTTGCTGAGCAATCCATTGTCTTGGTGTGGATTTTTCCCGACGTTATAAACTCGTTTCCAAAATACCTATTTTTATAATCTAATAGAAAAGACTAGTACTCTTCAAACTTCAATGTTAATAAGAATCACCAGAGGTTCTTGTTAAAATGCAAATTTTGGTATAGTAGTGGGACCTGAGAGTCTACCTTTTTTTTTTCTCCTGAGACGGTCATGCATGCTAGAATGCAGTGGTGTGATCATGGCTCACCAGAGACTGGACCTCCCGGGCTCAAGAGATCCTCCCATCTCAGCCTCCAGAGTAGCTAGGACTAGAGGCATGTTCCTTCATGCCTGGTATATTAGTCCATTTTCTCACTGCTATAAAGAACTGGCTGAGACTGGGTAATTTACAAAGGAAAAAGATTTAATTGACTCACAGTTCAACATGGCTGAGGAGGCTTCAGGAAAGTTACAATGATAGTGGAAGGCAAAAGGGAAGCAGGTACCTTCTTTACAAGGTGGCAGGAAGGAGAGTGAACACAGGAGAAACCACCAAACACTTACAAAACCATCAGATCTCATGAGAACTCACTCACTGTCAAGAGAACAGCGTGGGGGGAAACAGCCCCAATGATCCAATTACCTCAACCTGGGCTCTTCCTCGACATGCGAGGATTATAATTCAGTATGATATTTGGGTGGGAGATGCAAAACCTAACCATATCACCTGGCTAATTTTTGTATTTTTTATAGAGATAGGGTTTTACAGTGCTGACTAGACTGCTCTTGAACTCCTGCGCTCAAGTGAGCTGCCTTCCTTGGCCTCCCAAAGTGTTGGGATTGCAAGCATGAACCGTGCCTGGCCAATCCTGGAACATTTTGAATAGCAAGGAAATAGACAAGTACTAAACAAAGAATTAGAAGTGTATTCTAACTGTGCATCTGTTTTATTTTCATCTCTTTGAAGACTGGCTTTACTGCTCCCTGTATGTGGGAGACTGTAACCTCTATACTGCTTCCAAGATCACATCCAATTAGGTCAAGCCATAAACTTAGGAGTTGCAAAATGGCGTTGCTAAGCCTGAGTTTCCAGCATAGATTAGCCAATTGGCTACCTTAGATCTATCAGCTCTTAGGTGTTCAGTTCTTAGTTCTATCAGCTGTGGCTAGGAGTCTGGCTTGTAGAGGACTCAAGCGGGATGGTGGCAGCTCAGAGAATAGAGTTGTGAGCTGGCTAGAAACTGAAGACTTTTTTATGGATTTACAATTGACCTTCTGTCTAATTTCTGAGAAGTCTGGGCATCTTATACTTTAAATTGAAAATTTTTAACGGCATGGTAATTAGTAGGAGTCAGGAATTCTCCAAATGACTGTTACTGACCAATTCCGGACAGAGAAGGGGGAAAAATTTTTTTCCTTGATTACCAGCTAAACTTGAGTTTCATATTTAGCAACATGAATCTGTGTGACTTCACTAAGGACTCCCATTGAAACACAGGCAGTCCTAGTGCAGACTACTGAGTGGGCAGTCACGGGTAAGGTACTGAGCCTTTGTGGAGGCTTTCTAATTTATAGACTGAGGAATAATAGCTGTTCTGCAAAGACATTTTAATCATTTTGTTTCTGGAAGAAAGTGTAGGTGCTGAATCTGTTAGTTTTCCTCTCCTTCTCCGCCTTCCTACTTCCAGAAAAGATTTTCTGTGATTTACATATAAATGACCAAGGATAATAGGGCCATTAAATTAAGAATAAAACAAGAGCCCTCTAATGGAAAGAAAACATAGTTTTTCTACAAAAATCAAGGCTAAGATGGTTACTTTAACTGAATAAAAATTTAACTATGAGCTTTTCAGCACACATCATAAAAACATAATATATTAACCTGTTTTTACTTTATAAAAATCTTAAAATACCAGTTTGTTAGGAGAGAGAAAATGTTTTTTCTAACATTAAAATTATGTTTACTTAGAATAACCAATAATAAAACTAGAATGACATAACTGACAGTGTTTTAAAAGGATCAAATGATTTAAAAAAAAAATAAACTTTTTCTAGTGTGCTCCTTGAATTCTAACCTCTACACACTGTCTAGTTTCTCATTTTTAGTTATTTGTTACCTCAGCATCCCACTTCCACGTACCAAAATCTTTATTAGTTTCTCATTGCTGCTATAACAAAATACCACAAATTGAGTGGCTTGAAGCAACACAAATTTGTTCTGACAGTTCTGGAGATCCATAGTCTAAACTGGGTCTCAATGTGTTAAAATCATGTTGACAGAGGGCTGAGTTCCTTTTGCAGGCTCCAGGGGAATTTGCTTCCTTACCTTCTCCAGGTTCTAGTGGCCGCCTGCATTCCTTGGTTTGTGCCCCACTCTTTCCTCTGTCTCCAAAGCTAGCAACCTCAGTCCTTATCACTCTGCCATCTCTATTGGTTATATTCTACCTCCTTCTAATTTTATAAACCTTGTTATTACAAACTATCAAAATACATTTGATGATTAACAGCTGGTAGGATTTATCCATTTATTCACTCACCGTCTGTTGAACAACTACTATTGGAATTATAGTAACAAAACAATGGACCATAGCTTATATCAGAAAGTTTTATGGTTGCATGCAAATGAAAGAAAAAAGTAGAATGAAGATTTATGTGCTTAGGGCAAACACTAACATAGAGCCATTTCTTAGGCACTGTTTAGCATACATCAACTCTTTTATCCCATATAATTACAATGCTTAGGTGAAAACAAATAATACAGTGATAATTTTAATAAAATTAAACTCTTCTTTCACTGTTACTATTTTTCAATTAGGAAACATCATGCCATTCGAAATTTGGGTAATATATTATTTTCAATATTTAGATAGCAATTATGTTAAAAATATTTTATACTTTTCATTTTGCTTTTCACTTCTTATTATCACCGTATTTGGACATTTAATTTTTCTTGCTGGTATTGTTTTCTGTGCTATACAATCTCTTTATTTCTGCTTTTCTTTTCTGCATATTGCCATTAGACCCCATTTCTAAAGAATAGTCTTTGTTGTGAGAGTCTCTTGCCTACCATCTGAAATTCTGATGGCTGAAATTCAAGGCTTTCTAAGAGATGGCAGAAACTAACTTTTTTGTCTCATATTTTATATCACTACATTCATGAAAGTTTGAAGTATAATAATTCACACATATTCATCACATAAAACTTTAATTTGTTTTCATTTGCAGTATTTCCCACGAGTAGGAGAGCAATTTCTATCCTCACTTGCTCAAATATTACTCAGCCTTTCTTCTATAGATCAAAGGTCACCTTTGTGAAGCTTTCCAAGTTGACTTCAGCTTTCAGGAATTTCCTTCATCTAACTCTTTAAGTAATTTGGGTTAGTTTATACATAACCCAGAAATAATGGCTATGTGACTCCAACTCTATAGAGAATAACATTTTTTAAATCCATATCTAATGATCTTAAATAATAAGGTATACTTTTTCCTAGATTATGCCGTGACATGCACAAATTTCTCCAGAAATCCTCTGTAAGACCTTCCCAAAGTTTTTTATTCACGTCAGCCACAAAAATTATGTTTCTTGCTTCCTCCTATTAATGTTTGTTCATTGCCTAGATTAAGCCACTTTTTTTTTTTTTTTTCCGACAGTCTGGTTATGTTGCCCAGGCTGCAGTGCAGTGGCTTGATCTTGGCTCACTGCAACCTCCACCTCCCTGGCTCAAGCCATCTTCCTACCTCAGCTTCCCAAGTAGCTGGGACCACACGTTCATGCCACCATGCCCTCCTCCTCCATTTTATCACATCACGACACTCTGTCTTCTTGCTAGAAGTTGTCATTGGAACTTCTGCTGTTACCTACTTTCTAGGGAAGCCAGGATTTTCATACCTCACTCTCAATCTATGAGCTTCCCTCAGAGTTCAAGAAAGTTCTAGGTAATAGCAGTTTTCTCATTCTAACTGATTTTTTTTGGTGAGATATCCTTATGTAGACTTTCTGGTAAATAAAACTTTCTACTACTATCTTTTCTGTATCATTTTCAACAGATACTTTCTATAACTCATAATAGTGTATGTTTTATCTACTCTTTAAAACCAAGGGAAAAAATGAGGACAGGAAGTGTTTTTTTATTACTCATGGCTTAACTGAGGAGTCCCCAAACCTCAGACTACAGACCCTTACCAGTATGTGGCCTGTTAGGAACCGGGCCACACAGCGAAGGTGTGCAGTGGCTGAGCGAGCATTACTGCCTGAGCTCTGCCTCCTGTCAGATCAGCAGTGGCATTAGATTCTCATAGGAGAAGGAATCCTATTGTGAATTGTGCATGCCAGGGAGTGAGGGATCTAGGCTGTACACTTCTTATGATGATCTAATGCCTGATGATCTGAGGTGAAACAATTTCATCCTGAAACCCTCCTGCTGCCCTCCTCCCCACCATCTGTGGAAAAATTATCTTCCATGATACTGATCCCCGGTGCCAAAAAGGTTAGGGGCTGCTGGCTTAACCTTTAGCAAGATCTCTTCTTTAGGTGAAATACAAGTAGCAAGGTAAGCTTTAGTCACATATTTTCTTTCTTTCTTTCTTTCTTTCTTTCTTTCTTTCTTTCTTTCTTTCTTTCTTTCTTTCTTTCTTTCTTTCCTTTCTTTCTT
>NW_016107597.1:1548402-1589238 GCF_001604975.1 Cebus imitator
GTTGAGATTACAGTTACGTGCCACCATGCCCTGCTAACTTTTGTATTTTTAGTAGAGATGAGGTTTCGCCATGTTGGCTAGGCTGGTCTCAAACTCCTGATCTCAAGTGATTCTCCTGCCTTGGCCTCCCAAAGTAGCAGGGTAAGCTTCAGTCATATATTTTCTTTCCTTTTTTTTTGATTACAGGTATGAGCCACCATGCCCGGCCCAGTCACATATTTTTGATACAAGCAGGGTGCCATTGGCATCTACCACATATCTACAAGCCATTTCTTCCTTCTGCATGTAGTGTTTAAGAAGATGTAGATAAAACTCCTGTCCTACCTTTCTTTACTAAGCTTGCATTTCTTTTCCTGCTCCTAAAAAGAAACAATAGCTTAGCCAAATAAAGCAACTTCTGATTATACATGAAATAATAGATTATGTTATCAGGACTAGGTAAGACAATAGACAACTAACCAAATATCTTAACATTGGAATTTATTATGAGTTACCTATATGCTTATGTTCTATGGGTAAAATATTATATAACATATACATATAATGCATACATATGTCTATTTTAAGATACTTCTGTGTGGCTTTTCTAAATAATTGTATTATGTTTAAATTATTTATGAAAAAAGTTAAAATATAAACTAATGAATAAAATCACATGTGTATATATATATGTGATATATAACCATATATATTATTTATGTGTATATGTGTACTATATATATATATATGTTACGCATAGTCTTCCCTCTTTCTCCATTACAAAGTAGACCTCCAGTTACAGTTATGTTCTACAAACTCCTATTGAAGATACAGAATATTAGAATTTTCTATCTTGCTATTAAATTCAATCATCATCCTCATAGAAACATTAATAATAGCCGTTTACTGTACCATTAGTCTGGTATAGTAACCAAGCACTACTCTAGGAGATTTATAAAAATTAAATTGCTTAATCATAAATAAAGAATTATGAAGTTAATTTTGAGAAGAACATGGAAGCTCAAGGCCATGCCATAAGTGGAGGAGATGGAAAGAATATATAAAATTGGTCTGAATATCCAGATTAAAATTTCTAGCATTCTTAGTTGGAATGGTATTATATATAATGAAATACTATGTAGAGCTCAAAACAACTGCTATTCATTGTAAGCATATTTCTCACAGTGGGTACTTATATGACCTTCAAGCCTGAGTGTCAGCCATAGTGTCACTGAGCAAAGTAGAGAAAGTGGTTGTGAATCTGACAGGCCATAGCTTAATATCTGGCTCAATAGATTATTATTATCATCACATTCTTAAGGTTAGAAATGAGTGATAATTTAAATGTTAACATAAAAGAAGTCACATTTTAAATTTCTATGTTGTTGGTAGGTTATACCTTTTAGCCGCAGTTTCCTTGTTCATAAAATGGGGGCATTTGTTATATCTATAAAGATCCTTCAAGCCCTGCAATTTCTACAAATTAATGATTCCTTTTAATTAACATTTTATCACCAAATTAAATTATCTTAAAGGTTGAAAGAATACAAGATTTAAACCCAATGAGTTATTCTATTGCATTAAATTTGGAAGACCAATAGAGAAAAAAGTGTAAAACAAACATATGCAATAGAGAAATGTCAAAAGTTTTCCATAATATTTCAACATGTATGTATGTGTTCAAATAACAATTTTAATAGTTACCATTTAAGTAAAATCATATGTTGTAACTTAGAGAATTAAAGTTGCTCTAAGGAATTCAATAATTTGACAGAGGCTTTTATGGTATGTTGCCTTAAGATTCTCTTTTGATTTGCTTTGAAGTATCTGTTACTTCTTTGAAGTTTATGTTTTTTCTTATATTTAGTTTCAGATAATTTTTCCCATTACATTTTTCTTCCATAATCTCTAAGATAAACACATTTTATTTATTATTAAAATGCAGTAGATTTTGCTTGATCTTTAAAATTTAGTAAAAAAAAGCATCATTTTCTATGCATTATTATCACTACTAATCTGTAATTTTAAAGTATTGTATATACTTATTTTCAGGTTTGTGGATTATATTTCCTAGACAGTAATGAGAAATAAGTAAATGTATTTAAAAGGATATTCAAAAAGTATCATATATTTGCTGTGGACCTTCATCTCAGTGAATTTGTGAATGTATTATTTATAATAAAAATAAAATAAGTGAATGCTAAAAAAAGTTTACCCTTTTGCCAGGGGATTTGCCATAAAGAGAACAAAATGAATCACAGTATGATTCTTTCTGTGTAAATATATACAGAAGAAAATCCACCAAGTATTTAACAATGATTTTCCTGCAATTGGGGTGGGAATGGAATGGTGAGAGATTCAGAACAGGTTCAGCTCTCTATGTTATATATTTCTGAATTAGGACATTTTAAATGAATTTGTATTTTGTTTTGTTTTTATTGCATTTTAGGTTTTGGGATACATGTGAATAACATGCAAGATTGTTGCATAGGTGCACACGTGGCAGTGTGATTTGCTGCCTTCCTCCCCATCACCTATATCTGGTATTTCTCCCCATGCTATCTCTCCCCAACTCCCCACCCCCCGCTGTCCCTCCCCTATTTCCCCCCTGTATTTCTTTAATAACTACCAAAATATGTACTTATATTACGTAGTCATTTACATATGTTTATACTAATTCTTAAAATCACAACAATTTATTTTCCATTTAAAGAACAATTGTAAAAACCTCTACCTTGGTGGAGTTTACAGTTCAGTGGAGGAAAGGGTGATAGAATATTAAAGCTGGTATATAGAAAAATAAAAACACAGAAGGGCAGTAGGAAGTATGCATGTATGAGATATAATTCTCAGTAAGATAAAGAGGGCGTCTGACTGAAAAAAATTAACATTTGCATGAAAATTGAAAGAAGGCAAGTATTAGTCCGGACATTCTCACACTGCTATAAAGAAATGCCCAAGACTGGGTAGTTTATAAAGGTAAGACGTTTAATTGACTCACAGTTCCACATGGCTACTGAGGCCTCAGGAAACTTACAATCATGATGGAAGGCAAACAGGAAGCCATGACCTTCTTCACATGGTGGAAGGAGAGAGAAGAGTGAGGAGTCAAGGGGAAAGAGCCACTTATAAAACCATTACATCTCATAAGAAGTTACTATCACAAGAACAGGATGGGGGAAACCACCCCCATGATCCAGTCACCTCCCACAAGGTCTCTCCCTAGACATATGGGGATTATGGGGACTACAGTTCAGGATGAGATTTGGGTGGGGACATAGCCAAACCATATCAGCAAAGGAAGAAACCATGAAGTTGCCTGGGATAGGAATTTCAGGATGAAGGAACTGCTAGGACAAAGGTTCTTAGTCAAAAGTACATTTGGATAGTCACAGTAAGTGGGGAGAGTGTGGTAGGAGATCAAGTCAGAGATGTAATTAAGTAATAGAAAACTTGGGCCATGGTGAGAAATTTTATATTGGCTGGATGACATAAGAGTGAAATAAGCTTTAAGAAGGAATTAATTGGTTGGATTATTGAGTAAAATATGGTTTGAGTGACTCAAAAACAAAAAGCAAATACAAATAGAGAAAATATTATTTCCCCAGCTAGCAAAGTATTTTTAGAAAAATTAATAGATTCTAATTAAACATATGAATATATCCAAGCTATTTAGGTAAATAATTTGACTTAAACTGATAAATAAATTAAGATATTTTATAATATTTCATTCTTTTCATTTATTTATTTATTTATTTATTTTTTGAGACAGAGTTTCACTCATGTTACCCAGGCTGGAGTGCAATGGTGCGATCTCGGCTCACCGCAACCACCACCTCCTGGGTTCAGGCAATTCTCCTGCCTCAGCCTCCTGTGTAACTAGGATTACAGGCACGCGCCACCATGCCCAGCTAATTTTTTGTATTTTTAGTAGAGACGGGGTTTCACCATGTTGACCAGGATGGTCTTGATCTCTTGACCTCGTGATCCACCCGCCTCGGCCTCCCAAAGTGCTGGGATTACAGGCGTGAGCCACCGCGCCCGGCCTCATTTATTTCTTATTATGTATCAGAAGACAAAGTCATATCATATTCAAAACTTACAGTCTAAGTCTACAATGTAAGTCTAATATATCCATCCAAAATTAGATTTATATTTATTTTGCATGATAATCAATGTTAGAGTGGTTTCAAGTAACCTAAAGTGAAAAAGTTTAGAGAGTGAAATGAATATTATTTTTCATGTTGCAAACATGAACGTATGATATTCTGAGGAAAAGTAACCAATTTTTTTACCATTAAGTATGATGTTAGCTGTAAATTTTTTGTGGACATTCTTTGTCATGTTGGGAAAATCCATTTTTATTCCAAATTTTCTGATAGTTTTTATTACGAATCAGTGCTGGATTTTGCCAAATGCTTTTTTTTTTTTTTACATGAATTCATATGATAATATGATTTATTTTTAGTATTTTTATTTTATATTTTATTTTATTTTTTGTGACAGAGTCTCACTTTGTAACCCAGGCTGGAGTGCAGTGGCATGATCTCAGCTCACTGTAACCTCTCCCTCCCGGGTTCAAGCAATTCCCATGCCTCAGCCTCCCTAGTATCTAGGATTACAGAGTACATCACCACACCCAGCTAATTTTTGTATTTTTAGTAGAGACAGCGTTTTGCCATGTTGATCAGGCTTGTCTCAAACTCCTGACCTGAAGTGATGCATCTACCTTGGCCTCCCAAACTATTGGGATTCCAGACAGGAGCCACTGTTGCCAATCTAATTGATGTTTTAAATATCGAACCAGTATTGCATACCTGGCATAAATCCAACTTGTTCATGGTGTATGTAATTTTTTTATGCTTTGTTAAATTAAATTTGTTAATAGTTCATTGAAGATTTATGCATATACATTTATGAGAGGTATTTATGGCTTTTATTTGTTGTAATATCTATCTGGGTTTGGTACTAAGTTAATCCTGGCCTCTTAGAAAAAGATAGTAACAATTTTCTTTATTTCTGTTTTATGAAATATATTGGTAGCTTAATATTTCTTCCTTAAAAGTTTGGTGGAATTTTCTGGTGAAACAATCAGGTCCTTGCTCTTTTGTTATTAGAAGGTTATTAGCAATTAATTCCTTGTGTTTAATAGATATAGACCTATTTAGATTATCTATTTCTCCTTGTATGAGTATGTTTATTTTGTGTCTTTCAAGGAACTGGTTTATTTAATATAATTTATCCAACTATTGAGTATGGAGTTATTTATACTGTCACTTTATTGCCATCTAATAACTGTGGGATCAATATTTTCCTTTTGATATTGATACTTTTTGTTTCTCTCATTTTTTCTTGGCTAGCATGCCTAGTGTTTTGTGAATTTTATTGATCTTTCCAGAGAAGAACCAGCTTCCAGCTTTTGATATTTTTTTTTCTATTTTCTTTCTTTCAGTTTCACTGATTTCTGCTATAAATTTTGATGTTTATTTTCTTCTTTTTGTTTTAGATACAAAGTGTTGTTCTTTCTCTGGTTTCCTGGTGTGAAAGCTTAGAGTTGGAGATCTTTCTTCTTTTCCAATACATGCACCTAATACTATAAATTTCCCTTAAGCACTGTGTTCACTGCATCCAATAAATTTTGATCAGTTGTATCTTCATTTTCATTCAGAAGTATTCTAGAACTTCTCTTGAGAGTTCTCCTTGACCCATTATTTATTTGGAAGTATGTTTAATTTTCAAAGATTTGGAGATTTTCAAACTTTCTGTTATTGAATTTTAGTTTAATTCCATTGTGGTCTAAAAGCATACTCCATGTTATTTCTGTTTCTTTATATTTGTTAAAGTGTGCTTTATGGCCCAGAATGTGATCTGTATTGGTGAATGTTCCATGTGGACTGGAGAAGAATGTGTTTCCTGCATTGCCGGATAGAGTACTCTATAAATGTCGAATATATCAAGTTAATTGATGATGCTGTTCAGTTCAACTGTATCCTCACAGATTTTCTGCCTACTTGATCTATCAAATATTGAAAGAAGGAGTTGAAATCTCCAACTTTAATAGTGGATTTATCTATTTTTCTTGTCATGCCTATCAGTTTTTGCCTCATGGATTTCGATACTCTCTTATTAGGTGCTTAAATATTTAAGATGTTAGGTCTACATGAAGAATTTACACTCTTTTATTATGTAGTGTCCTTTATCCTTGATACTTTTCTTGATCTGAAGTCTACTTTATCTCACATTGATATAGCCATTCCAGCTATCTTTTTTAAAAATAATGTGAGCATGGTATATCATTCTTTATTCTTTTATTTTTAACCTATCTATCTTTGATACTTAAAGTGGTTTCTTATAAACAACATAAAGTTCAGTCTTGTTTTCTCATTTATTCTTACAGCCTCTATTTTTGGTGTATTTTGACCATTCACATTTTAAGTAAATATTGATACAGATGGATTAATAACTGTCATATATGTAACTCTTTTCTATATGTTGAATTTGTTCTTTGAGGAGAGGAAGTTAAAGTTACTAGGTTTATTATTCCTTGAAACATAACTTAATGGCTCTAGGGGGATATATGTAGGTCTCCTTGAAAGTGTGTATTGTGAACTTCCAGTTTTCTTTTTTGGAAAGCCCTGACTATTCAGAAACATGAAAATGTTCATATAGCATTGGTTCCTGACAGTTTATAGCCAATCTATGTCAGTTCCATAATTTTTAAACTTAGAAGATTTCATTAACCTCCTTATTCCCTTTTTATAAACATTTCCATTTTTCAAGCATTGTATTTAACTTGATTCGGAACCTTACTCAGATGATTAACCCAATCCTTTAAGAAAATACTGAATTGCTGAAAAACTTTCTCAATAATATTGATTTAAAATGATGAATGATAGTCCCTTAACTTACTATTCATGCTTAAATTTTATAAAATATAATCCTTTTGATTTAGAATTTTAAAAATTTTCCTTAAATATTGTGAGTTACAGCAGTAACAGCTTTTTGTTTTTAGCAAACTTTTCTCTGGTTATAGTAAAAACTGGTTTATTCCCCTTCACAAATTTGCAAACTCACCAAAAGCCCTCAATCTGTTCTTTCACAAAGATGTAACATAGAAATTTGCTGTTGAATTCTTAAAACACAAGTATGGCTTTAAAAAATTCTGTATCAACTTCTTCTGGATTTATTTTGTGCAGTAGCATTTTAAAATTCTTGTTGATTCTTTTGACCACCTGTGAAATTTGGAGTATTGTATTTTAACCAGGCTAATGTAATCAATTCTGCAAACTCTGTATCAACTACAAGGAAATATTCTTATTTAAAACAAACAAAAAAACACCCCTAATTAGCTCTTCATTTTGTGTAAGAATGTGTGGCTCAGATAGTAACCAATAAAAAAGGACAACTCAGAATGTTGTTATTTGAGCATAATTTTATTGGTTCTTTGATTTGAAAAGAAGCCTTTCTCCCTCAAACTCCAAATCTCACCTCCTTCAAGGGATTTTTGTTTTTTGATCTGAGAATCACTGGTATCTTTTGCCATTCTCAACCCAGCCTGAATACATATTCCTTGTTTGTTATGATTTAAACGATGACAACAAGGAAAATAATTTGATGTTAGTAATATGTCGAATCTTAGGATTCTGTGTCACTCCCTTTATTTTATAGGTCAACACATATTTGATACATTTCTACTAGATATATAGAAAAGGAAAATGAGATTTACATACTAAAGCATGAAGTACAGTGTCACAAAAGCAAAAGAGGAAAGAATTTCAAGAAGGCTGAAATTGTCATCAGTGTTGGGTTCAACATTATCTTTTCATTTAAAATAGAAAAAAATTTCATTTGAAACGTGAAAAAAATAATAATTTTGTAAAGCTTTTGAAATCAGTCTTACTATACTACACTTGTTTTTATAAGACTGCCTGACCCTAGAAATTCTAAGATAGATGACTAATATAGACAATGGTTTCTGCTTAAGTTTGCTTATATGTAACCCTAATTCATCATTGTCCAATGGTTAATAGATTTAGAGTGGCTGTGTTAAAAAAAAAAAACACATGCACTCTTTTTTTAAAACCTAATCTGTCTTGTCTTTGTCATGTTGGCAATAGAAAATGTAGTTTTATTTTGATAAAGGTTGAAGAATTTATTGGGAGAAGATATCTGATGATTAAAAATGTCTCCCTCAAAGCAATTTCAGATATCAAAGTTACTTATTGAGGTTCAATCTCTTGACACAGTCATACACCGATAATTTCCTAAAGGCAGTACAGAATACTAATGGATGATTATTTTTTCGCAAAGGAAATGCAAATATATTCTGAATTGAATGAATGTTATGTTAAAATTAGATGATGAATATTTGAAATGAAGAAAAATGTTCCTTAGCAGAAAAATCTCATGAATCATTAATATTTCCACTATAGAGCAAGTTGATTTTTTAAATTTTAGTACAGTAATACATAGTATCACATCAAGTCATCTTCTGCTTATATGGTTAAAAGGAATTTTTTAGGAAAGTATTTACTTCATAAATAAAGCTTTTTTTCTGGAAGTAATTTAGGTTGCATAGCAGTGTATTCAGTATACTTAACATTCCAAGTAAAAAGAAAATATAGAGAAACTTTGGGTGGAGAATAATACAGATTTCAAACACATCAGTAATTCATTTGACTTGAAGCATAGGGTGTGTGTGTCCTGCATACTGTGCCATTTTCTCTGCTAGAATCGCACTTTCCCCATTGTATCCTCTCAACTCCCACAACTCCTTTTTAAATTTCAGTGCAAATGTCACTTCCTCAGGGAGGCATTCCCAAATTCTCAGTTACTGTCAGTACCTACTCTATACCTGTTTATATCTAATACTTATCACATATAGAATTAAAGATTAGTCATTTAATAGTGTTATCCATCACTAGAAAGGAACATGACCACATTGTTCACGGTTGTATTCCTATGGCCAGAAATGGCACTTTGAGCATAATGTCCACTCAATAAATGTTTGTTTGGATGACTGAAAAAAGGATATTTTTTAAATGGTGCTACAAGGTATATTGGGTTCAAAACATCAGGGACTTTGGATTTGGGTTCGTGTGTTTAGGCTACTAGGGAGCCACAAAGAGTTTGTATCAGTAGATTGACAAAAGGAAAGCAATACTCTTCTCAGGTCTTAATGTGTAGAGAGCGGTAAGTGTAGCAAAACTGCAGGGAGGGACAATATCAGAGTACCTAATGGCAGTTCACCTTGAAGACAGTATGGCAACAATGACATAGGAGATGGTAGTATTGGGAAAATATTCATGATACATTCCAAGGGAAGAATTTATAGCACTTTGCTTTTATTCCATGTGGAGGAGGAGTATCTTAGATAATTTTAAGGTTTTGAGCTAATGGATAAGGTGAATGGTAATGATATTACTCATGAAAAGACAATTCAAGAGAAAGAGCATGTTTGGGGAGGGATAACAGCAACAAAGGTAACAAGTTGCCTCTTAATGAGAACATGTTTCTATCTTATAGTAGATACTGTACACATTCTAATTTGCACAGTAATTCACTGTTACTCTTCCATTTGAACCATTATGGAAGGTAAGGCTCTCAGAGGTTAAGAGCCTTACCTTAAATTGTTTGCTTAAAGTCAAACAATTAGGACGTGGCAGAATTTGGATTTTATCCCAGATTTTATGCTGGCTCCATTATGACATATTAGAGAGAATAAGATATTAAGATAGAGAAATAATAGAAAAAAAATGTGTGTGTGTATATATATATGCACACACAAACATCCATGTATATAATGTATATATAATTATAGAAATAGATATGAGTGTGTATGTCTCTATGTGTGTATTTGATGTGTATGAGAAGTTGAAACACATTTACTTATGGATATTTAGCAAGTGGTAAGGAATTTTGAGATAAGGATTCTACAGTGATATTGAAGTTGGAAATGGCCAATTTATTCCCATATCAAGTTCTAATTAAAAATACACCTGAAATTGTATTAAGAAACTTGTCTTACTAAATTTTAATCCTATCAGATTAATAACAGCCATAGAGCTTGTGAAGGGAATCATTACTCTAACCTTTGATTGTGTGTGCGTGTGTGTGTGTGTGTGTGTGTGTGTGTGTGTGTGTATCTGTGTGTAGCTAAGGTTGAAAAAATGGAATCACCTGCAAAAGTTTATGGTTGTTTTGTCATCCAGAGTGTTTCCACTAAAAAGGTTTTGTGATTATTTTATTCAGTTATATTAAGAATAAATTTATTTTTAATTTATTGTGTTCCATCAGATTCTTCTATTTGTGGTGACAGGTAACTTAACACCCTTAACAATAGCTGTTTACAATCCCATTACTGGTTATATACCCAAAGAATTATAAATTGTTCTATTATAAAGACACATGCACACATATGTTCATTGCAGCACTGTTTACAATAGCAAAGATCTGGAACCAACCCAAATGCCCATCCATGATAGACTGGATAAAGAAAATGTGGCACGTATACACCATGGAATACTATGTAGCCATAAAAAATGATGAGTTTGTGTCCTTCATAGGGACATGGATGAATCTGGAAACCATCATTCTCAGCAAACTTACACAAGAACAGAAAACCAAACACCGCTGTTATCACTCATAGGCAGGTGTTGAACAATTAGAACACGTGGACACAAGGAAGGGCGCATCACATACTGTGGTCAGTTGGAGGGGCTAGGAGAGGGACATGGGGAGGGTGGGGGATGGGGGGTGGGGAGGGTGGGGAGGGATAACGAAGGGAGAAATACCAGATATAGGTGATGGGGGGATGAAGGCAGCAAACCAGGTTGCCAGGTCTGTACCTATGCAACAATCCTGCATGATCTGCACATGTACCCCAGAACCTAAAGTAAAATTTTAAAAAAAGCTGTTTACAAGATACCATTTTAAAATGTGGGTTTCTTTCTCTTTTAATGGGGGGTCCTAATGAGCAATGTGATGATCCAGGAGCAAAGGGACTTAATAATTGAAGATTGACTGCAAAAATTGTTCTGTAGAAGTTTATTAAAATAACAAATCATTGAATATTTTGGAGGTAATTATTTCACATTAGAATGGAGAATATGATTGTATCAGAAAGGAGCATGTGCAATCATTCTGTCTGTCTTTGTAAATTCTTGATCTGCAGCTCTAGAATTTTGGTTCTGACCAGTTTATGATGACTACATCCATTTTTGAATTACATACATAATTTTAGATTGTACTTCATAGTCTTATGCTTAACAGTGTGTTGCCTTTGTAAGGTATTTCAGTTTCAATGTAAGCATTTCTTAGCTCCTCAAATTGATGGCAAGCTCCTCCTTTAGGGTCAGCATATGTTTTCTGCAGATTTTTATATCCTTTAAACTGCCTAATGGCGAGCCGAATACAAAGTAAAAAATAATATGTAGGCCACCTCTTTGGAAGGCTGAGGCAGAAGGATCACTTGAGCCCAGGAGTTTAAGGCTGCAGTGAGCTGTGATTGCATCACTGCACGTCAGCCTGGGTGACAGAGCAAGGTGATGTTTCTAAAAATAAAATAAAATAAACTTAGGGAATTAGATACAGCATCTCTTATGGCATAGAAAGATGAAAATATTTGTTTCTGTCAACTTAGGGTGAAAATTTGATGAAATAGAACAGTCTAGTTGAGGTTCAGCTCTGGCTATATGACTTCTGTTTTCTCACCTATGAAATGGTGATAATCAAAGCATTTGCCAGTTGTATGCTATCAGAAATGGAATTTTAGGTATTTCTGTGAGCATTTGGAATCTTGTTAATGCTGTTATCATTTTTCCTAACACCATAATGTGATATATAATACTGAGAACTTGGACAATACTACCTTGTGTTTTTATACCCAGAAAACTCAAGTATATACAGATAATTAGGGTAATTTGTGTGAGATAAATTTCAGAAGTTAAATTTGTCAAAAATTCAATATTTCTACATTTTTTATGTGCTAACCAAAGACCTAGAAAACTCAGTGGGATGACAGCAAATGCCTAGACATTGTGCTGTACAGAAAGATAAATAAGGTAAACATTAACTCTACACTTATGAAACTTAGAGAATTATCATAAGCACAGGAAATATAACACACATAGCCGAGAAATGTAGAATCATAAATTATTTGAAAAATGTAAAATGTTCATCATATAGCCATCTAGCATTAAATAATTTTAGATGATCTCAAGTGTCATTATTGTAGGTCACTTCCCCTCTTCCCAGAAATGGCCTTAAATTATTCCATCAACTTTGTATCTTATTACTACTTTTGTCAAAGTGAATATTTGGTAAGTAAAATTTTAAGTAAACTGCTTCAGAATGTCACCATCTTATTTCAGACTTTTATGTACACTTCAACATTTGAACCTCCTTTTTTTTGTACTTAACGGGACTAAAAATATCTGCACTACCTGTATGACACATTGTTATTTGAATACTTTGAAAGTATAAAACATTTTACACATCCTGGGTGTCATTATTTAACTCCAGCTAAACAAACAAGGTTGATATAGATGTTTTCAATGTTGCTGCCTGAAAGCAACACATGTGTTAGCTCAGCAAGAGATACTCTGTATATATTCTATGAAAATACTCACTGTTAAACTTTCCATTAGTAAAAACTAATCACTTGATAAAGAAAATATTATGTGTTTCTTCTTCTGGCCCATTTGTTACAAATTTAGGCATATGAACTACAGGCATATGAAAATCCAGGTTTCACAATGAAAACTGTAGATCAGTGGCCCCAGCCTTTTTGGCACCAGGGACCAGTTTTGTGGAAGACAGTTTTTCCATGGACAGATGATGAGGAGCAGGGAAAATTATTTGGGGATGAAACTGTTCCACCTCAGATCATCAGTCATTAGTTAGATTCTCATAAGGAACACAACCTAGATCCCTTGCATGTACAGTTTACAATAGGGTTTGTGCTTCTGTGAGAATCTAATGCCATTGCTGATCTGACAAGAGACAAAGCTCAGGTGGTAATGCTTGCTTACCCACCACTCACCTCCTGCTCTGCAGCCCAGTTACTAACAGGCCATAGACCAATACCAGTCCATGGCCTGGGGGTTGGAGAACCCTGCTGTAGAGTTTTTCTTTATTTGCTGATGTTTTACCATGTTTTAGGAAGAGTTAAGGAAAATTATAGGTCTAGGCAATGTAATGTAATGGCAAGCCCTCAGGCTCCAAAGTCATAGATTTCCCTTTATATCTTGGCCCCAACACTAACGATGTTACTTTAGAAAAGTTGCTTAAAAATAATTACATTTATTGAATGCCTATATACTTTACCTGTATGGGTTATGTACTATTCCCAGAAACAGTAGAAGTATATTATTATTATTATTGTTTCTATTTGATTGATTAGGTAGCTCAGCTTTTAAACAGTTGAGATGAGATTTGATCCCAACAGTGTTTTCCAGAGCCTGTTATCTTTTTAGACAATGCTTCTCAGGCTCTGCTTATTATCTGTAAATGAGATGAAAGGGTTGTCTATCAATTTGAGAGAATTAAATGAGATAATAGGTAATGAATAAATTACAATTCAACATCACCTGTAAATGCTCTTGATGTGTTCCAACATATTCATTTTTCTCAACTTGGGTAGCAGTGTTAAAAGTATCATAGCTTGCAAATAGTGAAAAAGAATAGGAGAATATATATACTTGTTAATTTGAAATAGCTAATAAAGAACTCAGTGAAAGCAGCTACTTATAAGTAGAATGAAAACATTAAAACTAAATACAATTTAAGAGGATGTAGTACATTTTGATGGGCTGATTGTTGGTGTGGAAGAGACTGCTTCATATAAGCCAATTTCTTTAATGATATTGTACCACAGGAAAATATTGTACAACTCGTTTACCTTCATTATTTATATATTTTTCAATCTAAATGATAATTCTGGAGATTTTCCTTTGCCTTTTCTTAAAATCAAATGAAATGATTTTGTGATATGACACGTGATTTGTGACATTTTGAGCCAACAGTATATTAAGATTTAATTTTCAATTTATTATACATCTAGTGCCTAAATGAAATTTACTGAGACTAAGTAACTCTGATTGCAATAATTGTGGACTGTAATGATGGTTCAGGTAACCTTAGTAGGGGAGACAATAGAGCATGTAACTGAGCTTATCTCTGGATTTTTGAAAGGTTAAGGCAATATCTGCTCTTCCAACCCCTCACTGGCTCCACATTTCAAACACACTATACCTGAATTGGAAATATCGGCAAATATGTTTCCACATGGATATGTGAAAATAAAGAATGATTGACTTAGTGCATTTTTAAAAATTGTGGTATACTATATATGATATTTACTGTTTTAAATATTTTAAGTGTACAGTTCTGTGGCATTAAGTACATTCACATTGTTTTGTGGCCATCATCACCATCTATGTATAGAACTGAGTTACTATTTTTTATGATGTATTTTTTTACTTCAGTTCTTCTCTTCTGAGTTTCTTAATGATGTCCAATTAAATGTATACTTAGTTTATATTTATGAGGCTACTTTTAAAATGGGAAAGTTGAGCCCCATCTGTCTGAGGGCACTGTAAAAATTTAACTTTCAAAAATGTAATTCCTGTTTTGCTGTTATTGTTCCTCATGATTTCCTTTTTATGTGAATATTTTCTTTAAACATATTGATAGTGTTTGACAAGCTGTCACTTCTGGCAAATGCCACTTTTTCCATTAGTAATTTCCTTCTTTCAAGAAACACTATTAGTCACTATATCTTATTATCTTAAACATTTCCTTTTAACATTGGTAATATAAAAATTTTTGCCTAACAGTTCTCACACAAAAATATTGTATTGAAAGAAAACTTAGAGGACCCGAGGCATTTACTCAGAAGGAACAAACTCTTTTTCTTAATGACAGTGACCCAACCAATGAAATACATTGAAAAAGAAACAAAATAAATGCATTTTTATCTGAAATGGATGCCACCAATAACACTTTGGGAATTTGATTTTAAAAGGCCAGTACGCCCATGCAAGTTTAGTTTCTTCAAGATACTTCACAGGGCTAGGACATTAAAGTATGTGTTTCTCTTTTGGAACATCTTTTTCAACTAGCTGAAGGACTGATCACATCTCTGCCAATTGCAGTTCAGATAGGCTCTGGGAAGGCAAAGGACAGGATGTCATGCAAGTGAAAACAGAGGTGATTAATCTTATGGATAGATCAAGGAAATGTCTATGAACTTTAGAAGTGACACTTGATGCTAAATAGGTGTTTGGTATATGAAAACTAAGGATCAAGGATTCCTGGTAAAGAGAAAGGCCTGACTGAAAGCCCTGACCTGGGAACGCAGCAGAGGGAAGCCTACCTTGGATGAAGAGTTTGATCTGGCAAAGTGCTGGAGAACATAGGTTGTAGATCATGAAAAACCTTGTAGGGGGTTTCAGCTTCTTGAAGCCTGAGAATGCAATGAGAAGCCACCAAAAGGTTTTTAGCAGGAAATTAACATTGTTTCTAATTTTTATTATTAGGAAAGTAATTTGCTACTAAGTGGTGAATAGGAGATAAGAATGTCTATGATGTGAAAGGCTGTTCTTGCTGAAGCCCAGAAATACTTATTTACTCTTTCTTGGCGTAAATGGGATAAAAGATATTACAGGAACACCACATGTGTTCAATAACTGAGGGAGTGATATACTTGCCTACGGGGAAGTGAACAGTACTTGAACAGCTGGTAATGTGTGTTGCCCTTAGGAAATTTATTTCATCAAGCATACAGTGTTTCAACCCTTATTAACTTATTTCATAATGCATAATATATCTGACTGTGATCTGTTCGCTTAATGCTACTCTGCTCTTTGCATGAGCATGGGACAAGCAATTTCTCTTTGTGGTCATAGTTTATAAATGTGCAATTAAAGACATTTATCATATCTCTGAAAATGTCTCTTCTCCCATAAAATTAACATCATCTCCTCAAAAAGATGCTTATGATATGTGCTGGATTATAGTTACCATTAAAATGTATTCAGAAACAAAAATAGAATTGAAAATCTATAGAGGAATTTTTTTAAAGAGTGGGCTTTGGAATCAAACCTGTGTTTGAATTCTGGTTCTGCCACTTACCAGCCATTTGTACTTGAGTAAGGTACTTATCTCTTCTAAAACTCAGTTTTTTTAATCTGGAAAGAGGCATAATAACACCCACTTTATGAAGTTGTTGGTTATATAAAGCCATCTGTGAAAAATGTTTAGACCAGTGACTGACACATATACATTCATAAATTCTGTAAGTGATAGATAAATAATGTAAATAACAAATGAATGTTATAGCTAACTAATGTGCTTAAAAAGTCTACAATGCAAATTATAAAGGGTAAAATCTATGTGACCATATGATATACTAGGACAAGAATACCTGTTAGATTTCAGATTCAAGATAACATATTAAGTTTAAGCGTCGTTATCTTTGCTAGGTTAGCTTTATGTATTTGCATGAATAATTATTTAAATTTGTCTGATTGTATTACAGACTGGCAGGCAATAAATTTCATTATCCAGTCTTAAAATGTGAAGAGAAAATAGCTCAAAGTTCATTTAATTCTCATGTCTGATCTTTCTGGCAGATACGACGTACAACATGAGATAATTCTTTTGCCTTCTTTTATTTTGTGCATTCAGTAACAGTTATATCATTTTTTTTTCTGAATCAGCCTTTTTACAAAACCATTATGTGATAAGCTCTTGTCTTAGAAAACCTCAACAGCTTCCTCAACACCTATATTTTAAATCCTGCTTAAATTAGATTAAAATACAGCACTCTGTTAAGCTGTAAAACTGGCTTTTTGCTTTTTATTTGAGTGCTGGTTTGAATGTGTCATTTGACCTATATTGCTGCTCTGAATCTTCCTCGGTTGCCCCAATGATGACAGTTTCAATGATGTGGGTGTTTGCAGCGGAGTTGTTCCTAATAAGGAAGTAACGCTATTGTCTTTCAGACATCATTCAGCCTGAAAAGTACTATTTTTCCCACCTAGAGCTATAAATGTCTGAAAAATCTTTTCTTCTTCTGGTAGCATCAGCAGGAGCAGCAGCAGGAAAAAAAAAAAAAAAGTCTTCGTAGATTTGCAGCTTTTGTAGTTTTGGGGTGTTGTGGTTCCAGGCTCAGAGTCACTCATCCTTTTTCAAAAGTTATATGCAAAGAGGTGTTAGCTAAATGGTGACCAAAGTACTTGATTTATTAGTGTCTGGCAGTCATCCAGTATGTAGTAGAATACAAGACTCTCTGTCAACAATAGCTGCATAAGGAGCAAACTGCTCTGCCTGAACCTAAAATAAGGCCTTCTGCTGTCTGCTAATTAATTGAAGACAAATGAGCCGGGAATGGCTGATGATAAAACACCAACAACAAATAGGCAATTGTCATGCACACAGAGGTACTATCTGTGCCTCTTTGAGGAATAGAAGTCCCCTGACTTGGTTCTTACTTTGAGAGAAGCTAACCCAGCCCAGTAATACATTTTAGCTCCTTGCATGTATAATTATGATCAATGAAAAATAGAATACTACCGTTTTATTGGGCCAGATAAAAAGTTGGAGTAGGAGGGGGACTGAAGGGCCCTACTTGAGGGTGGGATTGAGATTAGAACGTGAAGAGAAGAGCAGAAAACTTCCTTCTTACACAAATAAAGGTTCTGTGTATTCATCTAGAAACATGAGTTTAAAAAAAAAAAAAAAAAAAACAGGAATGGAACTCTAGTTTCTAGTCTGTGGAATTGGGACAAATGGTAATTTTAAAGACTAAATGTGAACACTCATAGTCCTTTAATTTGATTGTGTTACCACTTAATTCATAGTTTTGAAGGAAATAGCCATTACATTAGATGGCACATTAATTTTAAGATGCATCCAATTTTCAAAATGTTAAAATGGAAAAGAAAGGGTGATTGTTAGAACAAGCATCTCCAAATATTCTATGTGAAGGCATTTTAGTTCCATGCTATTGCAAAGTTAAATTCAAAATTTTTTTCAAATTACTGGGTGTTATATGCCCTTCTGGTAGAAGTCACGTTTTCTCTTTCCTTTCTCCCTCTCTCTCTCCTCCCTCTCTCCTCCTACCCCACATCTATCACTAAAGACTACCTTGCTGTGGCCAGCTAGCTGAAAGAAACCATCTGCCTTAGGAATAAGCCTACACTAGATTCAAACTACAAAGAAGCAGGTTGGGGGAAAGAGAAAGTGAGGATTTCAAGTCAAGAAAGCATTATCCTGCCTACTTTGGCAAAGTGTTCTGCTAGCAGCTTATTTGGATTCACACTGTGGGTTTATTTCTTTCCATTTAATACGTTTTGTCAACCTTATAAAGCCAAAAAATAAAGAAACACCAATGGCACTGCTGGAAAGAGATAACTGATTTGTGAGGAACCTGTAGGCATTTTAATCACTAACCAATGTATCAAACTGGGCATAACTAATACATGTTAATAGCTTTCCTAAGGTAAAAAGCTTGGTTTGCAGTGAACAGCCCTTGTACTTTTCAGATTGTATTTTATGGTCTTGTGAATTGATGTTCTGTGGGGAAAACTTGCCTTAGTTTTAATGTAATGGTCCATGACTAAGAAAACTCAAGGAGTTGCTTTTTGTTTTCTATCTTCGATTTTTCCCCACTTCCGTGGTTCAAGTGGTAGGCCAGGGAAAGTCCCCAAACGCCAGTGGGACCAGGACCCAAGCCTATGTTTAGACTCTTGACACCACTGCAAGAAGGAATTCAAAGATAAATCAGAAAATAGTGAATATACACAGATTTTTTGAAAAGTAAAATGTACACACTCAAGAAAGGGCAGTGCAGACATACTTGAGGGAAAGTTGCCCAATGGAGTTTGGGGTTTTTACCTTTATGGGTTTCTTTAACCAATCCATGAAGATTCCTGGAAAGAGATGGAGATTTCTCAGAATGGTGGTGCCACCCATTTTTACCAAACATCGGTGATCCTGGAACTGTCATGGCAGTGGTGAGTGTGTCTTTATTATGTTAATAAGCATATAAAAATTTCTAGGCATAACCTAGGTCAACTTCAGAACCATTTTGGGTCTAGTCAGTCTTAGCCAGCTCAGCCCACAACCTAGTTTTTCAGGTTCTTATCAGTCCCTAACTTATTCAACTATTTCAAGTTTCCTTTTGCTAGTCATGTGAAACTGCTCCCTGGAATTTTCTATTCTCCTGTAACTGCCTTTTATTACTTCTGTCTCACAAGTGGTTAAGAATATAATGGTAAATTTCAAACCAAACAAACTTAGAGGGAAGGTATAATGAACCTATATATAGTCATTACCCAGCTTTAAATTTTTTTTTTCATTTAAATACATGTTTTATTTATTTTAATTTAAAATTGTTTTCTTCTTTTTTTTTTTAAACTCCCTGCATTTTGGGAGGGCGAGGTAGAAGGGTTGCTTGAGCCCAGAAGTTTGAGACAAGCCTGGGAAACAATGTGAGACCCCGTCTCTAAAAGAAAAAAAAAGCTGTGCATGGTGGCACTTTAAATTAGAAAGACTAAATGTAAACACTCATAGTTCCTTAATTTGATTGTATTACCACTTAATTCATAGTTTTGAAGGAAATAGCCATTACATTAGATGGCACATCAATTTTAAGATGCATCCAATTTTCAAAATGTTAAAATGGAAAAAAAAAAAGGGTGATTCATAGAACAAGAATGCTACTTGGTGCTACTTGGGAGGCTGAAGCAGTAGGATCACTTGAGCCCAGGAGTTTGAGGTTACAATGAGCCACGGCACTCTATCGTGGATGACAGAGTGAGACCCTGTCTCTAAAATAATAACTTAACTAAAATAAACCTAAAAAATAAAAAAAATGCAATGGTTAGTGAAATATAGCGCTTTTGTGAGGAGAGCAGTAATAGCCCAGGATATGTATAGTTTAAGAAAAGGAAAATGGTCTTAATCCATCTTGTGTTAAAGGAGTTTTAAAAAACTACTTTATTCAATAAAGATTCATTATTTTAAATGAATATGAACTTTCAAATATAAATTAAGTCTATTTCTGTCTTTAAAATTTCATTGGATGTAAATCGTGTTCAGTTTCAATTACTACCTGTGTATAAACACATTGTAAAAATCTCTGAATACTATGTGAAAGCATTTTTAACACTCATTTCTTTATGCTTCAAAATTTACTTCCTTGTATTTTTATATGTGTTCATTTGACCTTATCTAAAATGTGGCCATGTAATGTTTTTATATCCCATTTCACGCTTACCACAATACCGTGTACATGGCACCTATTCTGTACATATTTAACTTAGAGACAAAACTGTAAAAGTCTTATGTATGTTATCTGTATTTTTTTCTGCTTTAAAGATAAGGGGTCCAAATAGCTTTCTAGAGTTGCAAAAGATGAAAAACTCACTTTCAGAGGTCACGTGAGATTGGGAAATCATCCTGGTCTTACCCAAGGAGGTATATTGTTTAGAAACTTACATGCCCATCAGTTTCTTGTGCTGTAGTTTGAAATCAAGAAACTATCTCGGTTTCTTATACAGTAGTTCGAAATCAGGTTGTCAAGTTTCATTCTATTCTGCTAGAATGCACAAGAATCCAAAGCAATAATGTAATTTATACTTTTCAAAAGGCTAATGCCAAATTTTATTAGCAAAGTGGTCATAAGTCTCCAACTGGAACAAAGTGAATGATTGTTGGGCAATGTCGTCCTGCAATGTGAAATTCTTGTATGCATTCCTTCTGAAAAAGAAGCAAAATAAGCCTTTCCTGTAGAATTTCCACTTCAAGATTCCATCGTCGACACATAGCAAATACTGTTGGCAATGCTGACAGTTAAAAGCAAGGACTCACATAAAGTCTTTTGTTGCTGAAATTAAAAATAGTTGTCACTATTTTCAATATCAAAATCCTATGGTTTTTGACAGGTTTAAATTCTTTCTTGATTCATTTCAGAACAGGGTCATCTTTTTTATATTTCTTTGACATTTTTTAAAATAAGTAGTTTGGCTAGGAATTGAGTGTTTAAAGCCATCTTGGCCCTTTGCACCCTACAATTTTAGTAACATTGTCAACTGAATCAGTTCTTAAGAGCTGGAAACACAAAAAAGACAATTATCAAATAATTAATTAAAATCTTTTCTTGAATGACAAAATTGACATTATCTACTACTTATATAAGGAGATTACATTGTGGATTAACCCTAAAATTGGTACTTGGAAAGTTTATTCCACTGTGTTTTGTTGAGATTTAAATTCATGATATTTGAAAAATATAATTAAACACTGAGAATGATTCTTTTGGTTATTATATATTTGTTAAGTATTCCATGGTGTGACCTATAAATCTGTCGAATTAAATACTTGGGAATAAATCAATTTACTTTTACTTTCTTTGGAAACATTTGGATTACCCCAACAGTAGAAGTAACAGATTGAAAATATATTATTTATTTTCAACTTTCATTTCAATTTATATGCCACTCAAATGCCAATGAATAAGGATCACATTTGATTGTCAAAGCTCATTGAATGGTACACCTAAGATTTGTACTTTTTTTATATATAAAGTTTTCATTAAGAGAGCATGAATGTTGAACTCTAGTTAATGATATGCCTGCTGAAGTGTTTTAAGGGTGAAGAGTACTTGTCTGCAACTTACACTGAAATAAAATGGAGCAATATTTGGATAAAAGGATGAATCGACGTGTGTGTATATAATAAAGCAAATATAATACAATTTATTATTGAACCTAGATGGTGGGTATATGAGTGTTCACTGTAAAATTCTTCCAGCTTCTTTGTATGTTTGAAAATTTTTCATAATAAGATGTGAGGGAAAAGCTTAAAACATGCTTGAATTACATTTCTATAATGATGTATTCATATTAAATATTGGAAGTACTTCAAAGTTTACATGGAAAATATCAGTTTTTTTCATCTTAAAAGCATGTAATAAGAATTTTTAAAATTAAGTATTAAAAATAAGACTTTAATGTTTGAAAGTTAAATCTCATATGCCACTGTTTCTATTGTGGATTTTGGGGTTAGATCACTAGGTAGACAAGATATCTTCTTTCGGTGGCTCATATGTTCAAGACTTCAATTTGTAGTTCCCTCGCTAAAAAGAGCCTCCGATGAAACCTGTCTTGATAGGAACATCCGAAAGTGTTGATGAATGCCAAAGACTCTAATGGAAAACAAACAAACAATAGTAAAAAGAATTACTGTTTGCTTTAAAATTCTAGTAAAATGGAGTTAGACTACATGATGGAATTAATCCCATTTGTTATGCCAAGATTTAAGAAGCAATCTGTGGTTTATCATCTGGTTTGCCAATTTTTTTTTGTCAAACATAAGGAATATTTTAGTAATAATATAAAAATGATTGCATGCAATAATAGCTTAAATTTTAATACCCCTTAATGAGCATCCATAAAGAAAACAATTCAGTAACACTTAAAAATGATTTTAATATCAGTCATCATAATACGATGAACACATTTGATAGAGAATATGTGAATACAAGTACATATGAATCAGTTTTATTCTAGCTACAGATGCTGAATGGCATAGGGCATTATGAGTCTCATGAAGTTTTCACAGAAGTATTCAGAGGATCTGCACTACCAGATTGATAAAGACAATTTTTTGGTGCTTTGCCCACCCAAGGAACTTTTCTAGAAGAGTTTCAAAGAATACATGTCCAAGCATGAATCCTGGGAAAGAAAAATGATCTTATAAATTTGAAAAGGAAAGATGTATATGGCTCTCACATGAAACATCCTCTGGCAAGGGAGTAGGTATGTTATGGAAATACACGGATTTTCACTGAAGAACCGAAACTATAGGTAGCAAAGTAAACTTCATTTATTTTATTGAAATATTCAACTGAGGAAAATACATTACTTTTAGATTGGAAGATGCAAAGGCATGTGAAATGTTTTAAAGATGATGTCATTCTCTCGTTTCCTTTATACAGTTATTAGGTGGACTTTTCCTTATCATAACAAGTGTTGTTATAGTTTATACCTGCCTGCCAATCTGACTTTTAGTAGACTACCTGTTGAGAGGAAGTTTATTTCATTCTGTTATCTCCATCATTGAAAAATAACACAATCCATGTGAAGAAACAAAATTATATTTGTAATGTTCATATAAATATAGAAATATAGTTTAGGAGTCCACCTAATGCTAGAATTTTTATCGTATTTTAAGTGTAATGGAATTTTTAAATTTCCATATGACTTAATAGCTGGAAGGAAGCATTAATATTTAAATATTAATTTCAATACCAAAGATAAAACAAATTAATACTTTTGAATGAATATTTTAAGCTCCCTAATGAGAAGATAATTGCATAAAATTAAGTATGTATTTATAGTTTCAAGGACTAAATCATTTGTGATATATGACCATACTACCTACCTGATTCATCTTTTTGCCAAATATTTCCATATTAATTTTTGAAGTCAGTTCTCAGTATATATCAACTTTTACTGTTGTAGTGGGTGAGAGAGTGGAGAATCAGGCTTCAAGGTTAATTTATAATTTACCATGTGAACATAGCCAGGAGTTAAAATGACCTTTAAACATTTTATGAATTGCCTATTTCATTATTTGTGGATTTTATATATGCAACCCTGTATCATAATTATTAAGCATACAAAAGTTTTAGAACTACTAAAGAACCAAAGAAAGTCTGTTTTGCGGATATTTAAGACATACGATTATTTCCTTTACAAATAACTAAGAAATACCTAGTGATGAATAAGATTTGGATAGGTGATTCTATAGCTATTAGCCACCTGCGGCTACTTAAATTTAAGTTCATTGTAATTAAACAAAATAGAAAATTTGGTTCACCAGTCACAGCAGCCAGATTTCAAGTACTAACCCCCAAATGTGCTTAGTAGCTTCATATTGAAAAGCACAGAAAGACATTTTTATCATTGCAGAAAGTTCTACTGAAGAGTATTGTTCTCAACTGTCTGTCTCCCTGGGATTTTTTCTGTTTTGTTAGAAGATCAAACTTCTAAAAACCTAACACATTGTTTTGAGAATTATAGAAGCTATTTGAGACTCAAGTTATCTGATAGAAAAACTCGATTGTATATTTTACATGTTCTATTTTCTAAAAATATTAAGTATTTTTAAAATAAGAGTGCTTAATAAGGATTATTGATATGGGACTGCATATTCCCTGTCATTTAAAAAGTGGTCAGCACATGGAAAAAGATCCCTATATAGTTTAATTAAAAGTCACTTTTTCTCTCCTAAAATTATTCTTTTTAAAAATATATTATACTTTAAGTTCTGGGGTACGTGTGCAGAACGTGCAGGTTTGTTACATAGGTATACATGTGCCATGGTGGTTTGCTGAATCTATCACCCTGTCACCTACATTAGGTATTTCTCATAATGCTATCCCTCCCCAATGCCCCCAACACCTGCTATCCCTCCCCTATCCCAACCACCCCCAACAGGCCCCAGCGTGTGATATTCCCTTCCCTGTGTCCATGTGTTCTCATTGTTCAATTCTAACTTATGAGTGAGAACATGTGGTTGGTTTTCTTTTCTTGTGTCAGTTTGCTGAGAATGATGGTCTCCAGTTTCATCCATGTCCCTGCAAAGGACATGAACTCATCCTTTTTTATGGCTGCATAGTATTCCATGGTGTATATGTGTCACATTTTGTTTATCCAGTCTATCACTGATGGGCATTTGAATTGGTTCCAAGTCTTTGCTATTGTGAACAGTGCTGCAATAAACATACATGTGCATGTGTCTTTAGAGTAGAATGATTTATAATCCCCTGTGTATATACCCAGTAATGGGATTGCTGCGTCAAATGGAATTTCTGTTTCTAGATCCTTGAGGAAGCGCCACACTGTCTTCCACAATGGTTGAACTAATTTACACGCCCACCAACAGTGTAAAAGTGTTCCTATTTCTCCACATCCTCTCCAGCATCTGTTGTCTCCTGATTCTTTAATGATCACCATTCTAACTGGCATGAGATGGTATCTCAATGTGGTTTTGATTTGCATTTCTCTAATGACAGTGATGATGAGCATTTTTTCATATGTTTGTTGGCCACATAAATGTCTTCTTTTGAAACGTATCTGTTCATATCCTTTGCCATTTTTTGATGGGGTTGTTTTTTTTCCTTGTAAATTTGTTTAAGTTCTCTGTAGATACTGGATATTAGCACTTTGTCAGATGGGTCGATTGCCAAAAATTTTCCCATTCCGTTGGTTGCCAGTTCACTCTAATGATAGATTATTTTGCTGTACAGAAGCTCTGGAGTTTAATTAGATCCCCATTTATCTATTTTGGCTTTTGTTGCCATTGCTTTTGGTGTTTTAGTTATTAAGTCCTTGCCCATGCCTATGTCCTTAATGGTATTGCGTAGGTTTTCTTCTAGGGTTTTTATGGTGTTAGGTCTTATGTTTAAATCTTTATTACATCTGAAGTTAATTTTTGTTTAAGGTTGTAAGGAAGGGATCCAATTTCAGCTTTCTGCATATGGCTAGCCAGCTTTCCCAGTACCATTTATTAAATAGGGAATCATTTCCCCATTGCTTATTTTTGTTAGGTTTGTCAAAGGTCACATGGTTGTGGATGTGTGGCATTGCTTCCAAGACCTCTGTTCTGTTCCATTGGTCTATATCTCTGTTTTGGTACCAGTACAATGCCGTTTTGATTACTGTAGCCTTGTAGTATAGTGTGAAGTCAGGTAGTGTGATGCCCCCAGCTTTTTTTTCTTTTTTTGCTTAGGATTTTCTTGGCTATGCGGACTCTTTTTTGATTCCATATGGTGGTTTCTGCCAATTTTGTGAAGTACATCAATGGTAGATTGATGGATATAGCAAAGAATCTATAAATTACTTTTAGCAGTATGGCCATTTTCACAATATTGATTCTTCCTAACCGTGAGCATGGAATGTTTTTCCATTTGTTTGTGTCCTCTCTTATTTCTTTGAGCAGAGGTTTGTAATTCTCCTTGAAGAGGTCCTTCACATCCCTTGTCAGTTGTATTCCTAGGTATTTTATTCTTTTTGTAGCAATTGTGAATGAGAGTTCACTCATGATTTGGCTCTCTGTTTGTCTATTATTGGTGTATAGGAATGCTTGTGGTTTTTGCAATTTGATTTTGTATCTTGAGACTTTGCCAAGTTGCTTATCAGCTTAAAAAGATTTTGGGCTGAGATGATGGGGTCTTCTAAATATACAATCATGTCATCTGCAAATAGACACAATTTGACTTCCTCTTAGCATAAATGAATATCCTTCATTTCTTTTTCTTGCTTGATTGCCCTGGCCAGAACTTCCAATACAATGTTAAATAGGAGTGGTGAGAGAGGGTATCCTTGCCTTGTGCCAGTTTTCAAAGGAAATACTTCCAGTTTTTGCCCATTCAGTATGATATTGGCTGTGGGTTTGTCATAAATAGCTCTTATTATCTTGAGATATGTTCCTTCGATACCTAGTTTATTGAGAGTTTTTATCATAAAGGGCTGTTGAATTTTGTCAAAGGCCTTCTCTGCATCTATTCAGATAATCAGGTGGTTTTTGTCTTTGCTTCTATTGATGGGATGGATTACATTTATTGATTTGTGTATGTTGAACCAGCCTTGCATCCCAGAAATGAGGCCAACTTGATTGTGGTGGATAAACTTTTTGATGTGCTACTGGATTTGGTTTGCAAGTATTTTATTGAGTGTTTTAGTATCCATATTCATCAGGGATATTGGCCTGAAATTTTCTTTTATTGTTGTGTCTCTGCCAGGTTTTGGTATCAGGATGATGTTGGTCTCATAAAATGGGTTAGGGAGAATTCCCTCATTTTGTATTGTTTGGAATAGTTTCAGAAGGAATGGTACCAGCTCCTCTTTGTACCTTTGGTAGAATTTGGCTGTGAACTCGTCTGGTCCTGGACTTTTTTTTGCCTGGTAGCGTATTAATTGCTGCCTCAATTTCAGACCTTGTTATTGGTCTATTCAGGGATTTAACTTCTTGGTTTAGTCTTGGGAGGGTGTAAGTGTCCAGGAATTTATCCATTTCTTCTAGATTTACTGATTTATTTGGATAGACGTGTTTGTAGTAATCTCGGATGGTAGTTTGTATTTCTGTGAGATTGGTGGTGATATCCCTTTTATCATTTTTTATTGCATCTAATTGATTCTTTTTTCTTTTTTATTAGTCTGGATAGCAGTCTATCTATTTTGTTGATATTTTCAGAAAACCAGCTCCTAGATTTATTGATTTTTTTTTGAAGGGTTACAGCACTAAACACTCACAAGAGAAGCGAGGAAAGATCTAACATCGACACCCTAACATCACGATTAAAAGAACTAGAGAAGCAAGATCAAGCAAATTCAAAAGCTAGCAGAAAACAAGAAATAACTAAGATCAGAGCATAACTGAAGGAGATAGAGACAGAAAAGCTATCGTTTAAACTGTCGTTTACAGGCTTAGTTATAACAAACCATCTCAATGCCTGCATGCAAAAGGTAAATATTATTGACTGATCTCATTTTAAATTCATAGCCACAAGATTTCTCAAAGGAGATTCAGCCTCTCCAAGCACCAACCATCCTATTCCATTTTCATTTCTTATTCTCTAGACTGATCTCATACCTTCTCTCTCTTCAAACCTCCCTCTCACAACACCGTCTTCTTTTTACTTCACTGAGGAAAACAAATATGACACCCCATTTCCCTCATTTTTACATCTGCAAATCTACTAACTCATCCAGGTCTAAATCTACATTCTCCTCTTCCTCCTGCCTCTTCTTTAGAGATGGGATCTCCCTCTGTTGTCCAGGCTGGAGTTCAGTGGTACGATTATAGCTTACTTACTGCAGTCTTGAAATCCTGGGCTCAAGCAATCCTCCCATTTCAGCTTCTCAAGTGTCTAGGACTACAAGTGCATGCCACCACACCTGGGTAGTTTTTTAAAATTTTTTGTAGAGACAAGATCTCACTGTGTTGCCCAGGCTGGTCTCAAACTCTTGGTCTCAAGCAATCCTCCTGCCTCAGCCTTCCAAAGCACTGGGACTATAGGCGTGAGCCGTTGTGCCCAGCCTAAATCTAAATTCTTGACCCGCTTTTCAGTTTTACTGGAATTGACAGGTTTACCTGCTCTCATATCATGCCCAGCCTTTCTACTTGGACTCTGGATTTCATTTGCACTTAACTTATTCATGCATTTTTATTTTGAAATTATGTCTATCCTCCCTCAATATCAGTTTTTTTGTATGTATCAATAAATATGTTCTGCTGTTTTCTAACTTTAAAACCCAAATAGAAATAAGCTCGTTTGATTCTCATTTCTCTTTCGGGTATTACTTTGTTTTTCTACACTCCTTGCTACATGCAAATACACATCGAAATCTAGAAGGAATGATTCATACTTTTTATTGCAATTATTTACCTCATATTCTCTTTTCAAATTAGTTCATCAGGGCTGCCCTGACATAGGCTGGTTTTCCTTCCTTTTTTTTTTTTTTTTTTCCTTTCCTGTTTTTGTACCTTAAGGTCACATGATTATTGCATTGCCCAGTTGAATGGCCATGTCTCTGTTCTTCCCATACCTGATCCCTCCATAGAATTTAGCACAGTTGACTACTTGCTCCTTCTGGAAAACTGTCTTTTGTATTGAGCCACATAAAATCATCTTGGTTTCTTCCCCTTCTCAGTGTCCTTTTCTCATCATTTCTCTACCCCCAAATATTAGTGTCAGCCCTAGCTTCATACTTTTTAATAGATTAAACCATCCAATCTAATGTCTTTAAATGCTAACTATATGCAAATGACCCTCAATATGTTTTTATATTTAATTCTAACTTATCTCTTGTACATGAGGCTTTTTCCTCATCAAACAGCTTACTTGACATACCCATGGGAGAATGTATCTAATATGAATCTCAAACTTAACATAAACAAACCTTTTGATTTTTTTTTTTCTCATCAGCCCTCCCAGAATAAACAAGAAACAAACCTGCTGAGCCCTCACTGACCATCTGGTTCCATTATGACTAATGTCAAATTTATACATGCTTTTATAAACTTCATATCTAATCATCAGTGAATCTTATCTCCTATACCTTACATCCCCCAAATCTGGCCACTTCTCTGTTTCTGCATTATCAGTACCTTATCTCAATCCCTATTACTTCTCCTCCAGACTGTTGCAATTATTTCCTGTCATGTCTTTTTTCTTTTGTCATCATGCAATTAAATCTTCCTTCTTCCCCTACAGATACAATAATATTTGAAAAGGTAGACCAAGTGATTTTACTCTAACGACTCCCCATAACCCTAAAGCAAAGATCTGAATATTTTAACCTGGCCTACTAAATCCTTCATGTGCTAACCTCTGCCTAGCTTTTACCTTCATTCCCTTTCCCACTTCCGTCTCAGGCCAACTACTACAATAGCATCTTTTTGTAGTTAGGTAGATGTTTCTCTGCATGAAATGTTCTTACTTCAGATCATCTCTGTATGGGCTTCTCCCTGCTTTTTCAAATCTTAATTAAGTGATACTTTCTCAGAAATGCATTTCCTGACCTAACTAAAGTAGGAGCAGTCACTCTCAATCACTTCAACCTATTATAATTGTCAGTGTGGAACTTAGCTCTCTAAAATCTTTCTTATTTACTGATTTGTTATCTAGCTTTATCGGCACCAAATAATCTCCATTTTATCCCTACTGTCTGAAGCTTTGCCTGTTCTACAATCTGAACTCTTTGTATGAATTAAACAAGGATGAAGTCAAAAGAAACTGTTCTTTTTGCTTCAAGTGTCACGTGACACTTAACTATTTGAAGTTAGGGGATACCGAAGATACTCCTGGTTGACACATTACTGAGACAAACAACAGTGATATGAAATTTTCATATAGTTATGCATCATTTAACAACAGATATATGTTCTAATAAATGCATTGTTAGATGATTTTTTGGGTTGTGCAAACATCAGAGTGTACTTACACAAACCTGGACAGCATAGCCTACAACAAACCTAAGTTATATGGTAGAGCCTCTTACTCCTACAAACATGTTACTGTACTGAATACTGTAGGCAATTTTAATTGACAATGACAAAGGTAAGTCATTGTGTATCTAAACATTTCTTAAAATAGAAAAGGTACAATTCAAATACAATATTATAACCTTATGGTACCACTATCATGTTATGTGGTCTGTTATTGACAGATACACTGTTATTCTGTTCATGACTGTATTAGTACCAGGATGTTGTGGCTGTTTCCAATATATCATGTCCCACTCCTCTCATTCTCTACTGAAGTCACCAGGGTAGTGGCAAATCACTGGAACCAGGCCTATAATATATCCCACTTGGTATCTGTGACTGTTCTGAGAAACAGGTGTTGAAAGGCTGCCTGATGATTATTTAGTAGCTGTCTTTCTTCACCGAACAACAGTGAATAATATCTTTGATCTCTGCCACCAAGAAATAAACAGAACCCATCAGGAATTTAATCCCTGGGAATTATTTTCACATTTCCTGGTACAGATGTTTAATATTGAAGCTCATATGGTTTGCACAATAAATATTTACCTATTATGTCAAAATGCATGTTAAATCATTTTTATGGTTGGTATGAGAAATTTGTGAACAATCCCAATCTTGTGTTACTGCTATGTTGTAGGAGGAGGATTTCTCACACCTTAACCTCATGAGTAGTTCTTCCTGTGTGTTAATGCAACAAAATGGAAGTAGAAAGATATGTTTTGCTATTCCTCCCCTAGCGCGCCCCCACCCCTAGGCCCCAGTATACCTGTGTAACAAACCTGCACAATCTGCACATGTACCCCAGAACTTAAAGTATAATAAATAAATAAATTGTAAAAAAGATATATTGTGTTTCATTTATTTTATTCACCTGAATCTAATCTATATATCCAGAAGAAAGCACTGGAAGTGTTTTCTTTCTAAGAGTCTTAACTTGTATTCTTGACAAGATCTCATCAAAAGCTTAAATAACAAAAGTAAGAGTCACTATTCTTTGGACAGCTTAGCTGTACACTAGACTTTCTGTCCACCTTGCTAGTTATTTTCCAGTTAATGGAAATCTTATAGGCAGAAAAGCTCGCATTAGCTTCTCCCTCATAGTATTATGCTAACAATCTTTAATCCTTGATGTAGCTCTTTACCTAAATGTGAGAGAGGGATAGAGAACCACAGCTGCCAGCAATTCAAAATATAACGCGCAGTAGCTATTTTTTAAAAAGCATTTTTACTTGCTCTCATAAAAATATCATCTTAAAGGATTTTTGAAAATTTATTTGTGATTTTATATTTTTTAAAAAGTATTGAGAAAACTATTGAGTCTGAAGTAGGTATCTAAAATACATCTTGTCTTATTGTAAAGTAATGTGACTGACATTTTGTGTGAATTTTAGAATTAGTTTTTTCACTTTATAGATTCAGTACATAGTGGCACTTGATTTAAGCATTGCATCAGTACTGTAACCCTTTTATTTCCCTGGGGGCATCATGTATAGAGTGTCTCTTAGCTTTAACTCATTTCTAAAAAACTAATTTCTAAGAATAAGAAAAATATTGAAAACTCTTGAAAGTAAGTTAGAAACTTGACCATGATTTCTGCAAAACCAGCTGGGGGAGGTGTTTGGATTTCCAAGGAAATACCAGCTATAAGCATCATTGGATGTTTTGGTGGGGTAGGCTTTTTTGAAAATGTGTGTGCAAATAATAATGAGTGACATCAGTATTTTAACTACTTAAATTAATTGTTTAAATTTGGGTAACATAAAATCAATTAAGGAGATGGCTTGCATTATTCTATCTTTTCTAAGCAGTGTTTCCTTAACAATTAATTCTAGCAACTCTTGGAACTATGGGCATTTTATTTCTTTCCTCCTTCACCATGGTTGATCCCTATTTTGTTGGAAAGTGAAAATTGAGCAATTTTAACTCTAAAGGCTAACATTATGGAAACAAAATTCAACCCAATTTGATCAAAATGCTATGTATGAAAATATTTAGAATAAAAGTACTTCTCTTTACAGACAAAATCATTTTTTTAGTGTATTATGAATACAGTTCCTAGTGTGTATAAATGATTCACTTTTAAAATATGAAAATATTGTATTCCAAATTCCATTATTAAAATTAGTAAGTATACTTTTAATCAATATTTCATTAACTACCATTAACAAGTATTTAACCCCCTTGTTTCAAATTAGTTATAGTTAGCTAATGATGTGTAAATTATTAAATCAAATTTGAAAATTTTATTTGGGCAAGTATTATATAGGTAATTTAAAATGATTACATTGTAATTGAATTGTTATTCAATATTTAATATTTTATTTTCTATAAAAATAAATAATGGCCATACAAACTTATTTTTCAAATGGTGTTATCTGTGATATATTTAAAGTTAGGTTTGCATATGTGAGCATAAGCATTTATATCTAGATAGAAACTCCCTTAAATATTTAATATTTATCTTCACATTTTATATTTTATAACACTTTTTTTTCATGGGTAGACTCTAAGTTCTACTTATATTCAGTGTGTATACAAATTGAGACAGGTTGTAATGGAATATATAACTTGAATATTCCTATTTGCATTGCCATAGGATCATTTTATTTTGCTCTTAGCAAAATCTTTCTATAGAGGCTTCTTCTCCTTTTAATTCTAAAAAATCTCTTATCTTTTAAAAAATATGTCTCATTATTTTCTTACAATGTGTACTGAAAAAAAGTTACCATCAGGTTTTTCTTGATCCTTGCCATTTTCCTGAATGTGTGCTTTTGTGTTTTTTTGATATGGATAAATACATCTTCAAGCTCAAGTACTAGTGTTTCGGAGAGGTAATATGCTCCTTTTGTTCTGGTTCCTCTTAAATGTTAGTAATAAAGAAACAATTAACCTAGATATAAAGCAACTCAGTGAAGGGAAAATGTCTTCATGGGTCTCTTGAGAAAGACCTGTTTAGTTTTCTATGTTTCTAGTTTTCACTACTGAGTATAGAGTATATAGCTGTCTTTACACTTTTTTTTTTTTGTAAAATTTAGCTTATTTGTAATGCTAACAGGTAAAGTAGAAAAAAAAAATAGGGATTTAGTAGAAAAGGAAAACTCAGTCCCTAAATAATATCCTACACATTTACATTATTTCCTTATGATATTTTAAGCGTTTCACATGAATATTTTTATTTTCAAAATGCCAAAGTTATCACTAATTTTAGAACTAATACTGCTTATCTTTCTCCTTCAATTCTACTCCTAGTCTTTTCCTCCTAAATGCTGTATCCAAGAACCTCCCTTTAGGACAAGTACTAAATGCCTGTCTCCAAATGATTTGTTGGATGAATTAATTCTGAGCGAGTTAATTAATTCTAGGAATTGATATTTCTTTGATTTCTAGTGAGCTAGAGCATTTTCTTCAAAGGTGCACTAACCATGTGTTAATTATTTCTTTACGTATACCCCATAGACATTGTGTATGTGTCTGTAGATTTCCAGCTTCAATGTATACATTTTAATTTTCATTGGTTTACTTTTACTGTCTCCGGCCCCTCAATCTGTGGCTAGAGCTTGGAGGAGGAAGCTTTCAGGTCTTTTCCACTGGAGTTCTCTCCCCTATTGCAGCTCAACGGCCATCATATCTACCAGAACATTCACTTTTCTGAAACAATATAAACATTCTTGTAGAAACAGTGTAGAGTCACTGTGGGAGAATGTATTCGACCACCATTCCTATCCTGTAACTGAAAATAGCTGATAATCTGCCAGTATTTTTATTTTTGTCCATCATTCAAATAGAGTTCCACAGTAATTGTTTCCTCTTGGAAGATCACTTTCTTCGCAGTGGGGGAGAAAATGGATTTGACAGGGTAAAATGTTACTGGAAAGGGGCCCTGATCCAGAACCCTAGAGAGGGTTCTTGGACTTCACACAAGAAAGTATTTGGGGAGAGTCCATAGAAAAAAGTGAACACAAGTTTATTAGGAAAGTAAAAGAATAAAGAAAGGCTATTCCATAGGTGGAGCAGCGGCATGGGCTGCTTGACTGAGTATACTGATAGTTATTTCTTGAATATATGCTAAATAAGGGGTGGATTATTCATGCGTTTTCTGGGAAAGGGGCCAGCAATTCCTGAGGGGTCCTCTCCCTTTTAAACCATACATTTGGACTTTGCCATGGCATTTGTAAAGTGTCATGGTGCCGATGGGAGTGTCTTTTAGTATGCTAATGCATTATAATTAGCATATAATAAACAGGGAGGATGACCAGAGGTCACTTTCATTGCTGTCTTCATTTTAGTGGGTGTTGGCCGGCTTCTTTACTTCATCCTGTTCTGTCAGCAAGGACCTGTATCTTGTACCAACCTCCTATCTCATCTTGTGACTAAGAATGTCTAACCTCCTGGAAATGCAGCCCAATAGGACTCAAACTCATTTTATCCAGCCCCTACTCAAGATGGAGTAACTCTGGTTCAAACACCTGTGACAAAAATATTCTAAGTATCAATAAATCAAACCACATTGAAAAATTCACTACCAAGATACTTTCAGTACAGTTCATTACCCCATATCTAAAAGTGATCTTGAAATCTGCTTGGTTGCTAATAGAGATATTTCACTTCCTTGTCATTAGAAACTTTTTTGCTAACGGCCTTATTGAGATGCCTTTAAAGTGTACAATCCTATTGTTTTTAGTATATTTACGTAGTGCAATTATCACCATAATCAATTTTACAATATTTTCATCACCCCACAATGAAACAGTGTACCCATTAACAATTACCACTCATATTGGTCAAGGATAATTATTTATGAATGACTATATTGACTGTTGAACATATTCTCATTGAAGAGGAATACCTGATGCTGTCCTGCTAAGATGCTCTGCCTTCTGTTCTCAAAATGGATCTGATGCCAAGTATGGGCAATGGTGATCTTGTGAGCCTGAATGTTCAGCAGAGCCAAAGATGCAGGCTAGGTTTATGCCTAGACATAGAAGCAGGATGTAAAAGGGTTTAAGCTACTTGGCATTGGTCCTTAAGGAAGTGTATTTCACATATTTTTGTAGAGTATGTTTGTAATTAAGGCAAATGTAGGTCACTTGCATTGATCTGCTATGAACTAATCGATCTACCTTGAACAAACCCTTTAACCACTGAGCCACAGCCTCTTCAACTGTGAAACTGAGAGAACAGTAATTGATAGTCTCTATCCTTTATGCTGAATTGAGCATTCTATGACTTCTCTAAGATTGTTTACACTGTAGTTTGAATACTTTCTTACATTCCTGAAGATGTGAGTTGTGAGGTTTTTCAGATAATTTTCTCTATGGGAAAAAATAGGATTTAGAACATTCTCATGGCCACAGGCTAGATAATAAATGACTGTTTGAGCATTGGAATTGTAACTGTGGATGTTGAAAATTAAAAAAAAAATTAGCCAGGCATGGTGGCACATGCCTGTAGTCCTAGCTACTTGGGAGGCTGAGGTGAAAGAATTGCTTGAGCCCAAGATTTTGAGGCTGCAGTGATCTACAATTATGCCAGTGCACTCAGTCTGGGCAGTGAAGTTAGACCCTGTCTCAAAAAGTGAGCCCCTTAATGATAGAATAACTATTTCTGTATACATATTTGTATGTATATGCATGCATGTATGTATGTATGTATAATATGATATAAATCATATTATGGCAATGCTTTTGATTGAAAGATGAGATCTTAACTCAGAGTGAGTGGTTTTAGCTCTGACTATGCTGCTAGTTGATGTACGACAATGGCTGATAAACACTTCCATTGAACTTCAGGTTCCTCCTCTTCAGAATGACAATTTCGTGTCACTTGAGTTCAGATTTTCCTTTCAACTCTCAAACTATATGATTAATGACACGATGTTCTTCATATGCGTGCTGCTTCTTTGACTATTTAGACCGTAGTGTCTCTCTCTAATACAATTTTCAGAGAATTTGCCAAACTGAATTTTCAAGACATTCCTTCTCAGAAACATGGCCTCCAATAAACAGGTTTTACGTATTTTCTCCTTTTCCTGTTGGCTCTAATGCTATCAATCTTAGCCTCATTGTCTGGCATAGTCATTTAAGCAGGATCCTGTGTAAAGCTGATGAAAAATTCTGTCAATATGAAATATAGTGAAGACTGCCAGTTCACCTTTTTATTCATTTATTATTACGTCACTTGAAAGATGTTAATGTTTATATCTGTCTAAAAATTCACTCTCTGAAAACGATAAGTAACATTTGGCCTTTTGGGCTACTGTTTGTATTGAATAATTATTCTGAAGTCCTCTTTCACCCAAGAAAGCACACTAACCTGTAGTGTAAAATGAACATACAAAATATTAGATATAGCATATCTATGCCTAAGGTAAAATCTATTATTTTTCTTGGGTCCTTAGGCTGTGAGAGTGACCAGTTTTTACTTTCCTGCCTGCTTACTTGATTAGTGTAACTCAGTGAGGTAGAAAATAGGGAACTGAGTCAAGAACACAAAGTGTAGTATGTAATTGCCATCTTAGATATTATTACCAGTTACACTCCTGAAACATTACAAATTAATGACAGAGTCAGGAAGAGGAGAGAAGGTATCTTTTTCATTGCCACATTTTTTTACAATGTCTACATGCTGTTGTGTAGCCTGGAATATGAGATTTAAAAAAATCATGGTTACTATCATCACTCAAGTTTCTTGGGCTAAATAGAACATTTACCATATTTCATAAATTCAAGTCCTGGCCAGAAAAATCAGGCAAGAAAAAGAAATAAAGGACATCCAAATAGGAAGAGAGGAAGTCAAACTATCCCTGTTGGAGACAACATGATTCGATATCTGGAAAACACTATAGTTTTGACCTCAAAGCTCCTTCACCTGATAATTACAGCAAAGTTTCAGGTTACAAAATCAATGTGCAAAAATCATTAGCATTCCTATACACCAACAGCCAAGCTGAGAGCCAAATCAGGAATGTAATCCCATTCACAACTGCCACAAAAATAATGAAATACCTAGAAATACAGCTAACTAGGGAGGTGAAAGATCTCTACAATGAGAACTACAAGATACTGCTCAAAGAAATCAGAGATGACACAAACAAATGGGAAAACATTCCATTCTAAGGGATGGCAAGAATCAGTATTATTACTAAGGGATGGCAAGAATCAGTATTATTAAAATGGCCTTACCCAAAGCAATTTACAGATTCAATGCTATTCCTATCAAATTACCGATGACATTCTTCACAGAAGTAGAAAAAATGATTTTAAAATTCACATGGAACCAAAAAAAGAGTCCAGATTGTCAAGGCAATTCTAAGTAAAAAGAACAAAGCTGGAGGCATCACGATACCTGACTTCAAGCTATACTACAGGGATACAGTAACCTAAACAGCATGGTACTGGTACAAAAACAGGCACATAAACCAATGAAACAGATGGAGAGCTCAGAAATAAGGCTACATACCTAAAACCATCTGCTCTTCAACAAAGCTGACAATAACAAGCAATGGAAAAGATTCCCCAGTTATTTAATAAATGGTGCTGTGATAACTGGCTAGCCATATGCAGAAGATTGAAGCTGGACCCCCCTCCTTATACCATATACAAAAATCAACTCAAGATGGATTAATGACTTAAATATAAAACTTAAAGCTATAAAAAACTTGGAAGACAACCTAGGCAATACCATTCTGGACACAGGAATAGGCAAATATTTCATGACAGAGATGCCAAAAACAATTGCGACAAAAGCAAAAATTTTAAAAATGATATCTAATTAAACTTAAGAGCTTCTGAACAGCAAAGAAACTATCAGCAGAGTAAACAGACAGCTGACAGAATGGGAGAAAATATTTGCAAACTATGCATCTGACAAAGATATAATATCCAGCATCTATAAGGAACTTAAAAAAAATTCAAGCAAAAAACAAACAGCCCCATTAAAAAGTGGACAAGGACATGAACAGATACTTTTCAAAAGAAGGCATACATGTGGCCAACAAGCATATGAAAAAGGTTCACTATCATTGATCTTTAGAGAAATGCAAATCAAAACCAAAATGAGATACCATTACACACCAGTAAGAAAGACGATTATTATTAATTAAAAGTCAAAAAATAACAGATGCTGGCAAGGTTGCAGATGAATTGGAACACTTACACACTGTTAGTAGGAATATAAATTAGTTTATCCACTGTGGAGAGCAGTGTGACGATTCTTCAGAGACCTAAAAACAGAACTACCATTCCTCCAGCAATTCTATTACTGGGTATACACCCAAATAATATGAATTATTCTACCATAAGTACACATGCATGCATATGTTCATTGCAGCAGTATACATAATAGCAAAGGCTATTGATCAGTGACAGGTTGGATAAAGAAAATCTGGTACAAATACACCATGGAATACAAGGCATCCATAAAAAGAATGAGATCATGTCTTTTGCAGGAACTAGGATGGAGCCAGAGGCCATTATCCTTAGCAAGCTAACACAGGAATAGAAAACCAAATACCACGTGTTTTCACTTATAAGTGGGAGTTAAATGATGAGAAGTCATGGACACAAAGAAGGTAACAACAGACAGAGGGGCCTACTTGAGGGTAAAGGGTGGGAAGAGAGAGACAATAAAAAAATAATGATTGGACACTACATTTTTTACCTAGGCCATGAAATCATCTATATAAAATACTCCTGTGACATGAGTTTAGCTATGTAATAAACTGCACATGTACCCCTGTACCTAAAAGTTTTTCAAAAATAAATAATTTTTCCTCTCATATTTTTAAATCTGAAATTGAAAAATATCTTATTTTACAATTAATTGGCAGCAATTTTCTTGCTTGCTTGAACATAAAATAACATTGAATTTTGTCATCAGTCTATCTTGGATTAGACAAGTTTTGGTATGTTCAAAGGCAACTTTGGGTACGGGATGACAGACCTCAAATTCCACACTGTGTCACAGACTGATTAAATAGGAATACAGTATGTAAAAATTTGCTGATTAATGAGCCCATCATAATTGAGGTTTGACTATATACCTATGTGCATTTTCACTTTGCCTTTCACTTCAAAGCAAGTACAGCTGCACAGTGGGAATTCAATACCCATGGTAAAGTCCCTTTAAAAGGGTGTATTTTTATATTTAATATGTGGATAAAGAAATAACAGAAAAAGATAAATAAGCTATCTAAATACAAAGAAAATTACATTCATATAAATACTTCATATTACCTTTTCCTCAACTCTTCAGAAAATATGAAGCAGGTTGGAATGTTCATTTTATGTGGCTCTCAAGTTACTAGTCTCATAAAGGTAAAATGAGAAACAGTAAATTATTGTGAAGTTTAGTAATAGCAAAAAAGACATATATTTATGAGAGTAAAAATACTGAGTAGAATTTGGTCAAGGGATCTTAGAAACTCATTTTTCTCTTAACCAGTGTAAATAAAAATGATTTATCAATAAAAGCTTATTTCTAAAAGTGTTTTTTTCCTGTTTTTACTGTTCTTTTCAGAAGTATTCCTTTGCTTATGAAAAGTTTAGAATATGATCATCTTATCAAATAAAATTTCCAGCACCTTGCAATACTACAGATGATTTTCTTTCCAGAAGTTCTAGAAGATGTCATTATGTATCATTCCAGACAAATAAGATGTGTTTGGCTGAAATGTTTTAGAAGTCTCTAAGGAAGGAAATAACCTGTTGATTATATTATGACTTGCTTGGGGAAATGGAAAGTCACAGCTAAGATAATGCTAAGTCTCTACCAGTCACATTTTATTATGTGTTTTGCTTGCCTTTGGCCCTCTCTTTACCACTTGGAGGAACAGGTAAATATTGAGACAAGTCAGATGAACCCTATCCATCACTTTCTGGATATATCTGCAGGTCATGAGAATTATCATGACATGATCAATCAATGTACCAGATAATTTTCATAAATGCCTTACCTCATGAATGGAGAATTAAGTTGAGCATTAGTGAAATCTGGATTTTCCCCACTCAGAAAAAAAATAAGCCACTGTGTCTTTTTTTGTTGTATAGTTCTGTTATTCTATTATTACTTAAATATATTACCTAAATATACTTAAATATATTACTTAAATATAGTATACTCAAGTATACTTAAATATACTTGAGTCTTATAACACTGACTCAAGCAATATTTAAAGTATCAACATTTTGAACAGTTTCAAGTAGAAAACAATATTTGAAATTCTATTCTAGTCTGAAAATGTATCAGTGAGTGACATCTTCCAATGAACGTTTGCAGAAGTACGTTAACCTTAAATAGCAAAAGGATGTATTTTTTCCTTTTATTCAACAGATACTCATATTTGTACCAGACATTGCGTAAAGCTCTGGGGAATGCTTCACATTTTCAAAAGGGTAGAGATGAGTGTTCCGTTTTGTTTTTGACTTATCTCTCGTTACAAGCTCTCTGCAAGATATTTACTTAGAGTTGGATGAAATGGATAAATTTAAAGAAATTTATGAAGCAGAAAAAAATTTGGAACCTTCAGACATCCCTTTTTGGTATTACTTTTATGACACTTCCATCTAATCTAGCTCCATCTCAATTGACCTCCATCTAATTAGCTATAAAAGAGAATCATGTTCTATACTGAGCAAGCATGTTTATACTTCATCAGTAACATTTAAGAAGGGGCAGAAATGAGTCACACTTAAAGAAGGTGTTTTAAAAATTTTGAAGTGCTCCCTTTCAAAGATGCAAGCTTTTTAAACTATTTGTTTTATAGACGTAACCACAGTATCTAGTTTGGCTCCA
>NW_016107597.1:1589278-1601222 GCF_001604975.1 Cebus imitator
AGACATATATCACTCATTTTCTTCTCATGCTCAAGAGGGTGATTACATCATTTGCATAGATGTCCTTTTTATCTCTAATAGATTATGAGTTCCTTCAGGGAAATACTGTGTTTTAAGGGAAATACCATGTTTTTTAAAAGCTTTATTTTGCAGAGAGTAACTATGCCATCACCTTGCTTGTAATAAGTCTTTAATAAATCTAATTAAATAAAAGTATCATTGACGTCTGTTCTTGGTGGTCTCAAAGATTGAATAATTGAGTCTGCTAAATTAGGAGGACTACCATGTAGAAGAGAAAAGAAAAAAATGCTTTTAAAGACTTTGAGTAAAGCTAGGAACATAATTCCATAGTTTGTAGTCTCTCCATAGAGAAAATAGGATGACTGAAGAGGATTTTATATGCTGAGATGAAATTTAGTTTGTTCAAATTTGTAATGAATTGCCATCAGGAAGTATTGGACTGCTTGCCACTACAAGTGTTCAATCAGTTTGGACAAGATTTTGAGAGAATTTTTCTAGAGAGATCTTAGTCATCTAATTTTGGCTGGCCTACTTGACCTTTTTCTTCTTTACTCCTGAATCTTATAAAAAATGCAATATCATAAAGTATAATTTACATTGTATGTAATACAAAATTCTTTATACATCTGTAAGTAAATACTGTAAACAAATGCATATATTCAATATAGCAACATTCTATTATGGGTCATTTTCTTCATAAACTATAATTATTTTAATGGTTTTAAACCAAAAAGCTGGTGAAAACACTCAAACAAGTCAATTTTCAATTTTTAGGAAGTATCCCCAAATTGTTTCCTCAGTCTTTTGACTTATTTCACATATTATCCTAACATGCATGGTTGTCTATGTCTCGCTTCTCAATAAAATAAAAAAAGTTGACCATAATATAAAGGATAGTTGGAACTTGGCCATATGTAGCAACATATGACATCTAATAGCAAAAAGTTTATAAAAGAGAATCATAAGTTTTATAATGACTTAGAGGCATCAGATGAAAGAGAAAACTTGTTCTGTGCAATCCCAGGGGAGAGAATTAGGAAAATGAGGTCAAAGCTGAAGGAAGTACAAGTTTCTGTTTAATACAAGGAAGGTATCTTTTAACATTTTTCTGAAAATGGACAATTTTGCCTTAAGTAGTTTCCTCTTACCAGATATGTATTTTCAAGTACAAAATGAAAAACCATATAATAAAGGTATTGTAAAACACATCCAAGAATCCTAAGAGATATTATCTTAGTTTTCTCCTTTAAATATGAAAGCTTCTTAAAACTTGCTATAGATCAACACATTATGTGATGGTTTCAAATGCCTAAGGTTTGATTGTGTATGATAGCATTGACTTAAAAGTTGTAAATGAAATAATTACCTTTTATTTTTTAGCTAGCAGAATCTAATTATCCCTTTATTCCAGATATATTATGTGATATATAACTGACAATGAAAAGGTTGATAATTAGAATAGTTTTTTTTTTTTTTTTTAAACTCGTCACAGCAAATGGAATCTGTGTTGAAGGTTCAACTGATTGGAACTGAAACATTGGCAGGGGAATAGAGAGACAGAAATGAGGTTAAGTTAGGTCCAGTTAAAGAAATAGCAGGAGTGTCATTCTGAAGAATTTGAATTTGGTAGCAAGCAATATTGTGAGGTGTTGATGAGGACAATATAGTTATAAACATAAGACTAATCCATCAGTATTGTATATGAACCCTTAAAATGAGGGAAGTAATCATGGAAATGGTTTTCAAGGCTAAGAAATGGGTGATTTTGTCCTAAACCTTGCAGTTAAAGACATCATGGAGGAAGTATTCTAATTTTATAATTTACTATACCGTAATGAAGAGTAGAACAGGGAATTGGGGGGTGGATATGTAACATTTTTATTATGTGTTAAAATTTCCCCAGCCCCTAAATAAGTTATCATATCTTAAAACTTTTTATTATTTTATCCTTGATTGTCTAGAGTTGCCAAGTATATTAGTAGGTACAAAAATTATTGGTATTAAATTTTAATGGCAAAAAACAATGAATCCACTGGGTATAATTAGTATACCAGACTAGAAAGGGCCTATTCAAAGGACTAATGAAATGCATTCAGTAGTTTAATTCCCCGAACTGTTGAAATGCTGGTTTATCTTCCCAGTTCCCTTTAGTGTCATTGGTATACTACTTTTGCTATTGGTTGCTTAATGTATTTTTCTGAGTTTGATTTGACATTCACCTCAACATAGATTTGTAAATCTACTTTTGTGAAAGTGATGCAACTGCTACATTTGGACAAGTCGGCTCATCTATGAAATAACATTCTCCTTAGTCATTGTGAAGGTAAAATAACCTAACTCATGTGGATGTATTTTGTAAATACAAGTCAATTTAGTTATTTTCATTTTTAATTATAGAAGCCAAAGCTCAGAATATTACTATTTTAATAATCATGAGCAAATTGTTTTTATATTTATTATGGTGGCCGCAGCTCATAATATTATTTAAAAAATTATCATGGAGAACATTTTAAAAATCATATATTTCTCAGGATAAATTAAGATTTGTTAAGTTCTCTCTAACATTTTATGGTACTTTCTTAACCTTGCATTTGATATCACCAGTATTCAAATATTAGGGTAATGACTTGTAAGTTATCTTTTAAGGAGTTATCTTTATGTTCTATTTTAAAGTTTCTAAGAAAATTTCACTTTCCTTACTCTCCCTACACGATTTTTATGAATTTATCTCATATCCACTGGGTGTGCAGTTGAAGTTTAAATGGTTTCACAATATACATGTTTCCTAGCTTTTAGACGGTGCATTATATGTTCAGATTACAAATAGTTAGAAATCTATTTGCTTAAAATTAAAATTTTAATGGCAGTGATTTAAAATTATTGAAAACATCTTGGATTTTGTTTCCAACTTTTAAAAATAATGATTATAACTAAAACATTAAAAATATCCAACATGAAAAACATCTACACTAAATAATTGGCATGTTTTAAATTATAGTTGAAGAATAAAGTGAAAATAGACTAAATGAGATTTTTATTATATTTCCAAGTGGAAAAAGAATCTTCCGGTGTTGGGGATGGGCAGTTTATTTTATTTTTTTTAAGATAAGAGAAAAGATCATTTTAAAATTTGATTATAGTTTTGATCTTGCTCAATTAAAGTCATAGCATGTCACTTTCATTACGAATTACCTAACCATATTCAAAGTCAGTGATTGACATTTTGATGAATCCTTATGTGGCATAACCAACACACACACACACACACACACACACACACACACACGCACACACACACTGTGTCTATAAACATATGTATGTTTATAGAGGTCCTTTGCTTAACTGTAGCTTTTGACTTAATGCATTAATAATTCATTTTATGCAAATAAAAAGCACAATGAGATACCATCTCATGCCAGTCAGAGTGATGATTATTAAAAAGTCAAGAAACAATAGATGCTGGTGAGGCTGTAGAGAAATAGGAACTCTTTTACACTGTTGGTGGGAATGTAAATTAGTTCAATCATTGTGGAAGACAGTGAGGTGATTCCTCAAGGATCTAGAACCAGAAATATCATTTGGCCCAGCAATGCCATTACTGGGTATATTCCCAGAAGAATATAAAGCATTCTACTATAAAGACGCATGCACGTGTATGTTTATTGCAGCATTATTTACAATAGCAAAGACATGGAACTAACCCAAATGCCCATAAATGATAGACTGGATAAAGAAAATGCTGTACATATACACCATGGAATACTATGCAGCCACAAAAACAATGAGATAATGTCCTTTGCAGGGACATGGATGAAGCCGGAAGCCATCATCCTCAGCAAACTAACAAGGAAGAGAAAACCAAAGAACACATGTTCTCACTTGTAAGTGAGAGTTGAACAATGAGAACACATGGACACATGGGAGGGGAACAGCACACATAAGGGCCAGCCAGAGGCCATGCAGGGCTTAAAACCTAGATGACAGCTTGGTAGGTGCAGGAAACCACCATGGGACACATATACCTATGTAACAAACCTACACATTCTGCACTTGTATCTGGAACTGAAAGTAAAATTTAAAATAATAATAGTAATAATAACTCAGTTAGTTGTTTAATGAGGCTATATTTTCACCCAAGTTCTGCTTTTATGGAAGCACTTGATACTAATTATGGGTTACTGATATGTGTCTGTGTGTGTCTGTATCTCCATATATGTGTGTGTGTGTATGCGTATATACATTCAGTTAACTGTTTTCAAATATGTAAAAGTACATATTTAATCCAGTACATAGAAAAGGAAATAACAATGTCTAGCATGGTGTTAAATGAAGGGCATTTATGAATAACACATACAGTGTAATACAAATATATAGTGAGCATACCAATTAAGATTTGATAAAAAATTAAGTATATGTTTAATATTATCAACAAATGGTTACTGCAAAATACGAGATGAGTATAATAAAATCATTAATTCATATCTGATGTAAAAATAGTAAAATTTCTGAAGACTGATTTGATTTATGCATATGGAACAGAATCATTCAGTTATCTTTTTGTGTACAATAAATTTAGTCATTTATTTTACTTTAACATTAAGGAAAATTATTTTTCTATGGTAGGTTGTATAGGAAAGCAATAAGAGGTAGTAAAGTAAAGCCTCTGAAAATGATGCTGCTCCCTTTGTCATCTAGGCACTGCCATTATTAAGTATATAATTATAGAAAAATTACTTTCTCAATGCCTCACTTTCTCACTCATATTATGAAGATTAAAATATGCAAAAAAAGTTAGATAACCTATACAAACCACTCCAGAGAATATCTGGTACCTTTTAAGCATTCAAGTGAGCCATAATTATTAAAAAGAATAAACTTATCCTCCAGTGGATGGTAATTCTGGAACACTAGATATCTAATAGATCTTCTCATTTCAATCCAAACTATTTATTGGGCGCTTGTTATGTTCAAGGCACTGTGCTAGATTAGGGACATAAAAATGAGTATGACAGGGTTTCCACTCTCAGTTTCTCCCAATTTAGTATGCTCTTTGAAGACAATGTCCATATATTTTGATAATCTGCAGCATTCAATGTAGTAAGGAACATGGCCATGATATCACTTAATAAAAAGCAGAGTGCTATTTGCTTATATTTATGACAATGTCTTTTTCCTCCTGAAGAGTTCAATTAGTATTTATCAGTGCCAATTCTATTATCTACTTAACAAACTTAAACACTGAGAAATAGTAAGGGAAAAACTGAAGGCAAAGAAGCACTCACAGCCTTGGACAAATTTGTGTCTGGAACTACAGGCCAGGGAAGCATGAATCAGAGCCTCAGTCATCAAGTTGTTCCATTTTTCTTTTGACCATGTAATGTTGGATATCATTCCTTTCTTAAATTTCTTTTGGCCTGTTTCAGATGTATCAGACTCAAAGTTTGTGTGATGAGAGGATCACAGTCCCATAGCAATGCTAAAAGATGTGTGTGTGTGTATGTACATGTGTATGTTTGTGTATCCATGTGTGCGTGCACACAGACATAGATGTGTTTGGAAAATTGGGTTTTGGATTTTCATCGTTCGGAAGTTCAATTCCCCATTAAAGTCGATCCACTACATACCAAAGGATATACTAGTTTATTCATTTATTCAAACTGTATTCAGTGGCTAATATGACAAGTGCTATGAGAGGTGCAGAGATGAGGATACTGTGGTCCATTCTTCAGAAAGCCTTTAAAAACCTGTTTAGCATGTAATACATCAGGAAAACAAGTAGTTATATATGTACTACTTATATGAAATAATAAAACTCAATAAAGAAATATCTTCAGTAAGAATGTGGAAATATTACATTTGTTTTTGGTTCTCACTGAAAGCTTCGAGAAATGTAGGACTTATGCTAAAAATTCAAGGATGTGGTAGGCTTTAGAAATGGGAAAATCATGTAGAAGGATGTTTTGGCAAGAGGGAAGAACATGGCTGAAACATTAAAGAGGCTATTAATGTTTCTTCCAACACTATGCTTGTTACGAGACCTAGCAGGCACTAAATAATTAATAGCTTGAGTTAATCAGCTTGTAGTTAACTGAAAAAGACTGTTCTGCAGAAGAAATATGACTTCTCACTGATAGAAGTCTACTATTAAGACCTAAAGAAAACTGTAGAATTCATAATGTCTTCTTCAGTTCAAAAAAATGAGAAATTTGGTTATGATTCAGTATCCCGTATATTAAAGTTATGTAAAATTATTTAATGAATTTATGTTCTTCATTTAATTTTTCTAATTTTAATAAGGGTCCTATTTCTGGACACATCAGCTCTGAAACACTGGTTTCATTCTGCCTTTTCACCTCCTTAGTTATGAGGGTGGATGAATTTGCACTTTTTGACCCTCTTCCTTAGACCCATTCAGTGTTCCTGGTCTGATCTGAACCAGGAAGTCTCTCCCCAGTCCTCAGGAGACAGGTAGGATTGATCATCATGCAGAGAGAAGGTAATATGATAAAACTGAATTCCCGGACAGATGTGGCATTGAACTCAGGCACTTTTTCTGAGTGCCACTGGTCACAATGCTGTAAGTAAATTTCCTTCCTTAAAAAAGAATGGGGTAGCAATGTCCCTGAAGTGTTATAAGAATTTTAGATAGTACATGTAAAGCCGCTATAACATTCAGCACCTTTAACATTAATTCAGTAAGTATTCAACATATGCCTAAATGGAAGTTGCTAGTAAATTAGTCCCTCCTTATCTGTAAGGTATGTGTTCTAAGACCTTCAGTGGATGCTTGAAACCACCAATAGTACTGTGCCCTATATATACTATGTTTTTTCCTATGCATACATACATATGATAAAGTTTAATTTATGAATTAAGCACAGCAAGAGATTAACTATAGCTTATAATAAAATAGAACAATTATAGCAACATACTATAATAAAAGTTATAATGAAATAGAACAATTATAGCAATATGCTGTAATGAAAGTTATGTGAATATCTTCTCTTTCCTTCTGAAAATATCTTATTGTACTGTCCCATGGGCAACTGAAACCATGGAAAATGAAGCTGTGGATGGAGGGTCACTATTATGTTGTTATTATTATTTGAATCAAATAATTAGTCTCTAAGAATAGTGTTTGGTAAATATATCTTTATTGACTAATAGAGTGCTTTGAGTTAGGAATGAACACAATTAACACTTAGGACAGTCTCCAAAATGTTCTTTAAAATAATCTACTTTGTTTCAGCTATATTTTATGTACTCATCCTGCTGTATGAAAATTCTTCAAAGATAAATACAGAAAAAAGTTTAATTGGGAAAAAGTGTTTTTTGTTTCTCAACGTAAATGAGCCTTGTGTGCTTTCATTTGCACACACCTTTACCAAGGTAAAAGTATTTATGTATTGTCGACAAAGTATTGATAGACTATACCAAGGACTGATCCATTTGATTCAGTGCCTGTTTTAGTAAAGTGTTATTGGCACATAGATATTGCTTAATATACTGTCTGTGGCTATTTTCAAACTATAACAGAGTTGACAAGAGGCCTTATGGCCCATAAAGCTGAAAATGCTTACTGTCTGATCCTTTACAGGAAAAATTTGCCAACTACACTTTTATATTTAGTATGCCATAGAAAATTGTTTTACAGTTTAGTGTTTTATTCTTATAGAACATCAGCCTTTTATGACTAGTATTTATAATTGTGGATAATAAAAATATAGTACACATTTATTCAAATTTGATGGATTTGAATACTTAGGGAACAGAATTGATACCTACTTAGCCTTGTTAGAGTAAATATTACAGTAGGTTTCAGAAATATAGTATCTACTTTTATTTTATCATTTACAGCCCCAATTAAATTGTCTTGCCTTTCTTTCTAGGACAATTGAAAAAAATAATAAAGTGCAATTGACAGAGACAATGTAGTTCACTATAGTGGAGCATCTGAGCTTCCTGCCAGCCTAGAGGGAAAAGGAAACACAGATAAATGCTTTTTTAATCATGAGAAAATAGGAAGTGTATCAATTACTACAGCAAAATAAACATTATCTTGGTGCTGGCTTTTAATGACCGTAATTGTATGAGCTGTTATGAGGCAGTATATGGTAGATGTTAAGAAGGATAAACTTGACATCAGGGAGATTTAAGACTGGATCCCAGTTCTAGTCCTCATATACTCTCTGGCTACAGGCAAGTTACTTATTCTTTTAGAAATTCAGTTAAGTCTAGTTACATTATAACTACAATAAATAGTATACCATAGAGAATTTTCCCATATACACTTTCATTTGTCTTCATTTATGGTGAGACTATAAACACAGAAAACATGCATTTTGAATATTAATATACTTAAGGATGATTTAAAGTTAAAAATCCATTTCCAAAAATTTTTATTTTTAGTTTAAAGTATGCATTTCTTAAGTTATTAAATATCCTGAACTTGATGTATATTTTAAAACAAAGATTTTAAGGAGTCTAGGTATTTGGAATAAATTAATGGGCATTTTAAAAAGTTATGTTTACAAATTATACGGTTATATGTACACGCAAGAAGAAATTTAAATGTAACGTACATAAAGACAACGTAAAAGTTTATTTCTTAACCTTCCTCATCTATTTAAAACTTTTAGAAAAGCTCTTCCTTCAGATATATGGACCCGCCTTCTGTCATTAGCAATTTAAAAAATAATTTAAAAAATAGAATATACATTTTCTCATTTAAGCAAATTTTTACAGTCATTATTTTTGTAATTTTTTTTCAATTGAAGAAAATATAGGGTGCACTTTGGGGAATACAGTCTGCCAGTATCATTAAGAACATGGAAACTAATGTTGACATATTCTACTCGAAGTAAACAAAACCATTATTGATGACAAGTATGTTTGAAAAGAAAGGAAAAATGTTCTTATGGAAATAGGTAATGTTTAACATTCTTCGAATAAAGTACATTTGGTGACATTTTTAAAAGGATAAACAAAGGCAAATCTTCAATATAATAATACCTATCTCCATTGTATTTCTGGCTTTTAGTTTGATATTAACAGGAATATATGCATAGATATATTAGCAGGATAAAACAAGGGTTGTGATAAAACTGAATTTATTTTTGCTAGAATTATAAATAGTTTTACATATTAATGAAACTCCATTGTTATGGTTAATAACCTGGGAACCTGATCTGTGTAATGGGTTTTCATTTTCTTTACAAATAATTACTTGCTGTTTAATATTTCAAAAAACTATAGTGTAGACATACTGAATTGTTCAATAAAGCTCATTTGTATTCATTGTGAACTCTTGAATATGGAATATAGCAGCCAGTGAAATTGATGGTGTTTTCTTGTTATAAATAATACAAGGAAAAATCCAAATCTATTCAATTAAATTTTTATGTGAAAAAATTCAGCCATATTCTAAAACAGCTACATAATTTATATTACAATCGTTTTGGCTAATTAGATACCCAATCATATTTTAATAGATTTCCCTGGGAGAAGAAACGGGATTTAAGTTTATTAATCTGTATGGCATGCAATTAAGCTAACATGAAGATGACCAAAGCAATATGTTTTATTACATTTGGAATAGGATCACTTCTTTAGAATAGTAGATATTTGTGAAGTTACAAAGACCCAGAAAATGTACATTCTTTATGAATTTTACTGCCTGCTTATTTATTATTCCACCTTGTTCTTGAAAGATTTTAAGTTCTTTATAAAAATATATACATTACAAAGTAATAATAAGTAGAGGAGGGAATTGGGACAGTGTTAGGAAGAAAAGCTGGTACCAGAAGTGAGGCTGTCCAGAGGTGGATCATAAATTTGTGTCTAAACTTTTTAATACTCATTGCAAAAAAACATGATATCAATGGAATTGCACCTTTATGAATTGGAACTATTTTTTACATTCCTGGAGGTCAGATCTTCCATTGTAGATAAAAACAAAAGTTTAGTTTTAATTCCAGATCATTTAAAGGCAGTTATTTTAAAATTGCATCCTACAAAACTACTTTCTGTCACCTGCCTGTTTCCACACCACATCTATTGGTTAAATAAGCCAATATTTAATACCAGTGGCATTATTTCAGGATTTGAAAGTGCCCATGAATCATTAAGGAGAGGTTGCATTATGTCAAGGGAAGTTTTACTATTACATTTAACTAATACTTTAAAAAATGTAGTCACTTTCATATAGTGCATAAAACTCTGTTAACTCAAATATTTTCTTTGTCTCTGATACTTAATACCTCAATCACTGATAGCTGTGAATTGCTCATAACAAAAGAAACGCAATTGACACAGTATAAGATTTGAATTTCAGGTTTCTTTCTTTTACTATCCCTCAAAATGGGTTTTAAAATAAATTAGTGAAATGTTTAAGTCCACACTTAGAAATCTAGATAAGCCAATAGTTTTATATAGTGTCTTTAATGTTACAAGATTTGTGAGTATTGGCATGTGAGTCAGAAAACAAGGGGTTTGAATTCTAGGTCTGCTCCATTTTTATTGCAATTTCAGGCTTCATTTTAGCACTTCAAAATAGAAAAGAAATTTGTTTAATTTCTACAGTTTTTCTGCGTCTCAGCTTTTGTCAATTTGTGTGTGACTGAATTGTCCCCACTTCAGTTTAGGTTATCATGACCTACATGTACTATTCAAACATATACAATCTCATTGTCACCTTCCCCGCAATATTAAAAGGAAAGCTCTGCAAAAAAAAAAAAAAAAAAAAAAAAAAAAAAAAAAAAAAAAAAAAAAAAAAAAAAAAAAAAAACAGCCTTAAAAAAAAAAAAAAAAAAAAAAAGAAAGAAAAAGTTCCCAACAACATGAGCCTGAGAAGCCTAAAACTGCCTAGGCAAAACAAGTCAAGTTAGAAGTGGTAAAGGAGGTTGAGAGAAGTACAGTAAAGACATAAACATCTATTCTCCTTTCCTCACTTACCCTACGTTCATGTCATTTGGCTGGTTTATTTACCTGAGGATATATGCTCATTGGAATGAAACTGTATTATGTCATTTTATACTACACATAAACATTAACGGATATATTACCATTTAAAGCATATTAACATATTTATGATGTGAAAGATATAATTGATCTTTAAATGTTATATTATGCAGACATCCTGGATAGTTATTACTCAGTTGTTAGAAAATTTTGATTGGGGCTCTGGGTGAACTGGAAAGAAATTGTTTTTATCATTTAAAATAATGAAATACAGTTTCCTACTAGCCAAAACATTTTATCAAACACATGACAGGAATGCATTACAATGATATAATGAAAGATATACATAACAGATAATCTCTTCACAGATGGCCATAGTTACAGATAAGATTTGTGCTATTTTTTTTGTTTGTTTTCCTTAATAAATTGTGTTTCCTTCCTTCTTTTGTGATAATTTGGGGAGTAGTTATTTTGTTTCACATTTACTTTTGGCTCTTTAAAAGCACTGCACACATACTAGAAGTTTTACCTAATAAACTAGATCTTCAAATACATTAGGTGAAATCATTAAAAATTACTTATATTTAACTAATTTGGTCTGTAAGAACAACAATCTTATATAGTTTAACCCAGAATTGAAGTGGTTATTTTTATTTCCCACCTGACATTGCATTTTGAGTCTCCATTTAACTATAGCTAAATTTTAAATACTTTGAGAATTTTAATCAAGCCCTGCTCTTAAGATATGATTAACTTCTATAATTTTTATATATGTATTTCTGTTAGATATGTAATTATTATTTGCACATATTTTACCTATTCCTATGTCTCTTACTGCCTTCCATATTTATTTCTATTTCTTTTCTACTCCAGTCTCAATTCATTAGTGTTTTTTTTGTTGTTGTTAGTCTATCACTGATTTTTGCTTTATCTCTGATCACTTGTAGAATGAAGTGTTTTTTTT